>NC_051393.1:40883866-40888866 GCF_015228065.2 Penaeus monodon
TATGTATATAGAAACCAGACAGCCAATTTTATCATTAGCATACACCATCACAAAGAGGTTGTTAAAGTTTTCCGGACTTTACTAATGGACGTATTATAGATGAGAGAATGAGAGAGGCAGAGGGGGCGAGAGAGAGAGAGAGAGAGAGAGAGAGAGAGAGAGAGAGAGATACAGAGAGAGAGAGAGAGAGAGAGAGAGAGAGAGATACAGAGAGAGAGAGAGAGAGAGAGAGAGATACAGAGAGAGAGAGAGGGAGAGAGAGAGAGAGGCAGATAGAGAAATAAAGAGATAGAAAGAAATAGAAAGGTGGAGGCAAGGATGGAGGGAGAGAAAGTAAGAGAGAGAGAGAGAGAGAGAGAGAGAAACTGCTATCCATAAGCTCGTAATTTTTTTCAAAATCTGTTTCTGAAGCATTGTTGTATGCGTGATTGTTAGTGCAAATGGGAGTGCTCGAATTCCTTTTACTCAGGTGTCAGTTCTGTGATCCAGAAGCTGCCTGTCTTGCTCCATGATCCAAGTCTGGCGCTTAATCAACGTGATGAAGATACAATTACGTCACTGTGTACAAGTTCATGTGTCGTTATTGGATTTGCTGTCTGGCATGCACGTGGGAGCAATTGCAGCCACCGACTCGGTAAAAAAAACGTCAAAGGGAGGCAACAGGAGCACTTAAAACACTGCAGACGAAACACCCTCGTAAGACATCAAGTTTTACTCGGTTACCACCTTATAAGTTACACAAAGAAAAATAAATAGATAAATAAACAAATAAATAAAAGAAGGATTTCAAATGTACAAGGAATGAAGCACACGTATCTGTTCAGCAGAGAAGCTAACGGTTCGAATAAAAAACAGCTGACACGCTGACAGATAGGAATGCGCACCCACGGAGAGCCGCTACAGACACACTAGAAACAGAGTTCGCAAGTGTTGTGTGTTCCTCGGTCACCTTTTTTTTTCTGAGGGTATCTTTGTTATTGTAATTTTGAAACGGCCACTCTACGCTTGCGGATACTACCGGTGAACTAATTTTGAATGGTAAAACGCTTTATATTGGATCGTGTTTATGTAGCTGCCACTTCTTTAGTAAAATACAGTAACTATATTTTAAAATATACTTTCTATTAGTCCATTTTCAAAAAAAAAGAAAAAAAAGAAAGGCTACATCAGACAGTATTTGGAATTACAAGGAGATTAAGAAAATCAAATAGTGATGGGCCCTAAGCAGCGTTTTATTGAATTACCATAAATAAAGAGATTTTAAATGAGTGAGGCTGATGAAGTCTGCTTGTGTAAATGTTTATTCTGAGTTATTTTCATAAATGTAACCACAGTTGTTCTCACACACCCGTACAATCTCTTACATCGTTACCCTGGTTTACACACAGACGTACATGGATACGCACACGCACAAAACACTAACACACACACCAACAAAAACACACACACACACTAAAACACACGCACACACGCACACGCACACGCACACGCACACGCACACGCACACGCACACGCACACGCGCACGCACACACACACACACACACACACACACACACACACATACACACACACACACACACACGCGCGCGCGCGCGCGCGCGCGCACAGAAACTCTTACAAATGTCCGGAGATTTAAGTAAAATTATTATCTTGACTTATGAAAGAATGGTCAAGAAATCTGAATATGTTGAAAAGAACTTTCAACACGCTTATTATGATGATATCTTGTTCATGTTTGTTTTTTCTTGTTTCACTTTGGCCATCTGCGTCGTCAATTCTCACACCATAACCCTACTGCAAATAATTTTAATATCAAAAGCTAAAGAGGTTCGTTCAATTTAGTTCTTTAATTACCACTCTGGCTAACTGCACAGGTGTGGGAAAGCTGTGGTACACTTGATGCATGGTGATAACGTTATATAATGGTATTACATTTGAATTATAAGCTATAACATTATTGTGATCTGCATTAGATCAGTTAAATTAAAAGAACAATTACACAGTCCTTTATCTACTCATCTACCACGCCGGCGTACAGCTTGGACGTGGAAAGGCATTATTACATTTGATATGTGGCCATGCCATACCACATTCCAAATTTAGGCTACTAAATAAGTATATTTTCTAAGACATCAGATGATATGATGCATAGTTACATAGTTTTCCGTGCCTCATGCTAGGTATTCTGAAAGGCTATAACACATGACACCCTAAGATATAATGTACATGTGTTCGCAATATTCTTCATTACACAGTTTACACTTAATTTCTTCATCATTAAACTGTACAGTCTATATCCAAGCTTGATTCTTGCGGTCACAATATTACACTGTCTGGTTCTTATTTTATGTAAACCATAGATAAATAAATCTTGCATAAACTGGTCATAATACTTTATGTTACAGCTTTCAGGCCTTCGAGAATTAATCAGCTCAGCCAAGTCCTCTTTGAAGGAAGTTTTAATGAGGTGTAAAATCCTAGCAAGAGGTACCCCAAGATCTATATCTACACTTTCCTTGTCGCATGCTGACTTTGCTAGGCGATCAGCATGATCATGCTTAGGGATTCCAACATGCGATGGTATCCACACAAAACCAATATCATAACCATATTCTTTTGCACGATACACGATTATCCTGATGTCATTTGCAATATTTTCTGCACTTTTGTCTAGAGGGTTCAGAGCTTGGAGAGCACTCAGTGAATCGCAGAAAATGATCCCTGACCCTTGATTCAATAAGTTCGGTGGCCATGAGTATTCCTCCCAACTCAGTCTGTGTAATGCTAGCCCAGTCATGAACCCTCCTACAGTCCTGGTGTTTCCAAATATATTTTTTTATATACAACAAAAGCACATCCTGCTCTGCTTCCACCCTGCAAGGATCCGTCATTGTAGCATTCATTAGTATGTGTTGGACAAACTTTCAAGTTGCTCATTTATAATTGCAAATGCGTACTGCTTAAGTATAACAGGGGAACTTTTGGGGGGGCTGTCGTATAATATAAACTTAATTCCGACATAATCTATGACTGACCGTATGTATGACAAGTAAATGAGTCTCGCAATATTGAGATTGATACCATGGCCTTTGCCAACAAGTGTCCTAAGTGGCTTCAACAGCACCCACAGCCTTTTCTTCAGAATCTGATAAACTCTGCATCATTGACAATCACCCCAAGGTATTTGTACTTGTGGCAAAGATGTCATTTATATGAAACCTTAGCAGAGAGATTGTCTTTGGGATAAGGTGCCTTGTTTTTTTTCAGTCGAGATTATCAAACCACACTCAATAGCCCTTGCTCAAAGTATATCTAGAATCTCCTGCATTCTCTCCTCGAATGAGGATTTAATGCAGATATCATCGGCATAGCAAATAACGGAGTCAGTGCCCTCGAGTGGTATATCGCCAGTAATCAATGCATTAGGGTGTTAAATAAGATTGTATGAGTACTTTTGATGCCCCTGAAGAGAACATGAGCGATCTATTCGACAGATGCATTTGAATCCATGTTAACAGTTTTCCCTGAATGCCAAAGCTAGCTAGTTGCTCACGGATCATTATTGTTTGTAATATCAAAGGCAGACTGAAGATCCAGAAATACGGTTTGCATGCCTGTGTTTGAGTTTGTTAAGTACTCTGCAAAACAGTAATTACTGATAAGTCCTGGGAGAAATTCAAACAATCTGGGGGATAACTTAGCATTTATGCGATACATAAGTCTATTCAGAATTATTCTTTCAAGTACTTTGCAGAGACAGGAGGTCAAGGAAATGGACCTGTATTTAATGCCCTTACAGAAGGGCATTACTCAATTCATACTCGGTGATTTCGGCAAGGTCGGAGGGGTCAGTAGCAACACAAACAACTGCAGGTGATCTTTTATTCCTTGTGGAGGTGATTTCAACTGAAAATTTCCAGCTCACTGCTCTAGCAGCATATTAGCCTGTTCTTGTGGACTGATAAACTGCGGTGTTGTGAGAACTTTACCTTTTCTCCATTCGTCAGCTACAGAAGTTTGACCATTGATACTTTGCTTTCCCAGTGTCTACTACGAATCTCAGTTTTTAATTCTCTGAATTCCTTGCTGGCTTTAAGAAACTGTAGAAGATTATCTGACATCATATTATCTTCATAACAGTTAGCAAGCTTTTGAACCCATCTATGTTCCATGGCCAGAATGCGGCCATTGATCCACCTCGGTGCATGGGAGCCCTCTTTTTCTTCGAGAGTTTTCGTGAACAGCCTCTTGTCTTATAGTAGTCACTGACAACTTTGATTAGATCAACTGAGTTATCCGCGATACATAGCCTTAAGCTTACCAGGCCTCTAAATAATACAACGAAGGGCAGAACAAGAAAACAAACATACTAAGGACCCTTCATACCCTGAAAAAATAACACTGCGAAAAATCTTTCGGCAAATTCGAGTGTTTTCTCGTTCTTCCCTTCATTCAATTTTTAAAAATTGTTTAACATGAATTTTACACTTACCAGGTGTGTTCACATAACTGTTTCACTCAGTGTTATTTTCTGACAATCGTGTTAAATGTATACATAAACTGTAAATATAATAAAGATGTTTGTATCCATGGCACTGAGATGGAAGATCCAAATAACTGGATGATACAGTGAATCATAAACCTAAACATCAGAATCAATGTAATACCCAAATAACAGTAATAATATTAATGATGACAATAAGAGAAAGGATGAGAATCATAATAATAATGATTATAATAACAACAATAACATTTTTATCATCATCATTATTACTATTGCCATTATTATTATTATTATTATTATTATTATTATTATTATTATTATTATTATTATTATTATTATTATTATATTATCATTATTGTTATTATTATTAAATTATAAATTATTATTAATATATTATTATTATATTATTATTTATTATTATTATTATTAACATTACATTATATTATCATTATATTATTATTAATTTTTATTATTATAATTATTATTATTATTATT
>NC_051393.1:40893866-40901366 GCF_015228065.2 Penaeus monodon
AATATGTATATATATATGTATATATATATATACATATATGCATATATACATATATATATACATATATATATATATATATATATATATATATATATATATATATATATATATATATATATATATATATATATATATATATATGGGCCGCGGTGGCCGAATGGTTAGAGCGTCGGACTCAAGACTGTCACGACGGCAATCTGACTTCGAGGGTTCGAGTCACCGACCGCCGCGTTGTTTCCCTTAGGCAAGGAACTTCACCTCGATTGCCTGCCTAGCCACTGGGGACCAAGTCAGCCCAAGTCAGTGCCGGGTAAATAGAGATGGTGACTCGGAAAAAAAAAAAAAAAAAAAAAAAAAAAAAAAAAACACCGGGCGGAAAGCAATGGCAAACCACCGCTCTAAATTGCCAAGAAAAATCATGGAAGCACATGACCGTCAAGGCCGCGGTGGTCGAATGGTTAGAGCGTCGGACTCAAGACTGTCACGACGGCAATCTGACTTCGAGGGTTCGAGTCACCGACCGCCGCGTTGTTTCCCTTGGGCAAGGAACTTCACCTCGATTGCCTGCCTAGCCACTGGGTGGCTAAGCCAGCTCAAGTCAGTGCTGGTTCCAAGCCCGGATAAAATAAGAGAGAATGATTACCTAAAAAGGTAACACCGGCACTCTCCGTGGAAAGGAACTGGGGACCCTACCACGTACTCACTCCAAGAGCATCACAACGTGAAAACTGCAATTGAGTATCATGCTGTGACCACGGCGGCTCAGACATGAACCTACCGTTAAAATGATGATATATATATATATATATATATATATATATATATATATATATATATATATATATAAACACACACAACACACACACACACACACACACACACACACACACACACACACACACACATATATATATATATATATATATATATATATATATATATATATATATATGACGCAGCATAAATAATGATAACAAGATACTCTAGATTTCGACATTTCAGAGATAAAATATTTATCGTGACGGTCGTTCGATTAATCTCGAAAAATAAAAGAAAAAAACTGATGTTAAAAAGTTCCCTACAGCTGCACAAAGCAAAGTTCTAATGGAAATACAAATACCAAGAAATTGATAGCAAATTTGCAGGATCAAGCAAATCAGTTTAGTTTTAATGGCAAACTATTTTTCAAGGAGGCAGGTGTTCGAAAGAAAGAAGAAGCGATTCATTAAAGCAAAAAGGAGACGCAAACTTGTAAACAGACACACACGCACACACACACACACACACACACACACACACACACACACACACACACACACCACACACACACACACACACACACACACACACACACACACACACACACACTCATCTATATATGTACTTACATTTATATAAATGTATATAATTATACAGGTATGTACATTTTATATATATATATATATATATATATATATATATATATATATATATATACATATATATACATATATATATAGATAGATAGATAGATAGATAGATGGATATATAGATATATATCAATTAATAAGGCTAACGCTGACGGGGCATACTTGCATCCAACCTTTGCTTCTAGCCACGAGGTTCCCTCATAGCGAGCCGCCAGGCAGGGCTTCTGACTGTCAGGTCTGGTCAGTCCTACGGCGTCCTCCACCCAGGATTGTTTCATGTAGTGACAACCTGAAGGGCAGGGTTATCCACAGGGAAACGAGTTAGGAGCTGGAATAGCCTGAGTGGCAGTGCTGGACTATGCCGGTTTCACGTAGTTGGACACAACTGTACCCCATGATCCGGAGCAAGGACCTGTTGCAAAAGATGTGACTCCAAGGCACTAGATATTGTCCAGGTTTCACTTCCATAAAGCATAACTGGAGGTAGCAAGACCATGAAGATACGTAGTTTGGTCCTTCTGTACAGATACCGGCATCTCCAAATACTCCTGTTGACTGAGTTCGTGGCTCCTGCCGCCAGATCAAACCATTTACTGACTTCCCAGTCTGACAGCCCAAAGTCATGAACTACTCTGCCATGGTATGTAAAGGTCCCTGTCACTTCAACATTCTTAATGCAATGTATCGACTGAACAGGTTCTCCTAATAAGCCCCTGGAAGCCTGGCTCTTGCTCCAGGAAACCTCAAATCTCAAGGGTTTCACAAGTCACAGGATCGGTGACTTTGACATTGTTTAGTGTTCCTCTAGAAAGACTCTGGATAGTAGCTTTGCCCATTATCCAATTACTCCTTACAGCACTTCTAGTACTAGTTATGGGCTCCTTATGAATTCAGTAATCTTTGTCAGAGTCCCCCATGTCTCAGAATCTCTCATTGCGACTCCCGATGCACTGAGTCAACTGCTTTTTTGAGGTAGATGCGGGCTTGCGCCCACAATGACTCTAAGTTCTAGGATACAGTCTATTGTGTGAATCCCCAAATGAATCCAGATTGCTCTGGTCTTGATGACTTGGTAGATGGTCACAGACCCGTCTCGTGAGCGAAAACCTTTTGGTAAGCTGAACAGTGCGATGCCACAGGAATTACTGCAGTCCCATGGATCCCTTTTCCCCTTTCAGAGAGGGCTGACCACCCAGCAGGTCCAGGGGAATGGCACTGGACTGCTAGATGGCAGTCAGCACGGCATGGGTCCACTACCAGACAATAGTCCGGCAAAGATACCGCATATGCCTGCAGTTTTCCCATCCTTCCGCCATGGTTGGAAGTTCATACATTAGGAAATGTCCTCCATAGCAAGGTTCCTGATGTATTGTTCCTTGTCCCTTCTCAGCAGTGTCCTAGCCTTTAGGCACCAAAGAATGGTGCAAATCCTGATTACCATTCAGTCAGGCCATGCGACATGCAACTGTGACCTCAAGTGTCTCCAGCAAGATGAACATCTGCCTTGACTTTGGGTGTTCTCCAGTGGACTTGCACTTGAAGGAATCCAACAGATTTACAGGGACTATCAGGTCTTCGAGTGATGACACACTGTTTTGGACACTAGAAAGTTCGGGGCTTATGAAGTGGATCCGACAGGTAATCACAACCAGTCTATGGTCAGTACCGCAGAACTCGGCACTCCAGTAACCCTGCAGTTCTGGAGGATCTTGCAGCAAGTGCTAATAAGGATGTGGTCGACCTCCTTGGCCATAGTACCCATATCAATATACCTTGTCCAGCGATGCGGGTTGGAGCGCTGATACCAGGAGCCAGAAATCCTCAATGTCCAGGACATAGGAAGGTCAGAGAGGAGGAAGCTATTTCCACTTTGTCTGCCACCAGTGCATTAGAGTGGGGAAAACGTGTCACCACTTGGAAGGCATTGGTTCATTTCTTTTGGTGCTCTGTAAAAGTTGTCGCAGAGTCTACGGTTTATAACTGGGGATTTGGAAACTGTACAGAGGACAGGCATGGCAGAGGTGCCCAGGAAGTGAGCACACACCACACACACACACACACACACACACACACACACACACACACACACACACACACACACACACACACACACACACACACACACACACACACACACACACGCACGCACGCACACACGCACACACACTCACATACACACACAAACACACACACACACACACACACGCGCGCGCGCGCATACACACATACACATATATATGTATATTGTTATGCCATATAATCATACCAAGAACAGAAGAAAACAGGGTTCATACAGAATTAAATATCCAACGTAATATTGTTTTCCTTTCGTGGGAATTTAAAGGCGATGGAGGGAAAAATCATCGAACTACACCTGCGCTTGTTTGACAATAGTTTAAGTCTTTCGCTATTCCCATTCATTCATTCGTTCATTGTACTCGGTGTTTATTTATTTGTTTAGTTTACTTATTTAAATGTCTTGTTTATTCAGCATACCGAGTATGCTTTTCATTTAAATTCATAAACTGCATTTGGATAAGGATGATCTGAGGTGCTAAAGTATGCTTAATAATCATCATCCTTTATTATATACAAGATATATTACAATTAGAGGAACTGTGTTAACAAATAAAGGATATAAAACGAAACAAGACAAAAATACTTCCGAGGAGCAACGCAATATATGTGTGAAATAAGGAGGTTTGCCAGTTGTCTGAACGCCACAGAATCCAGGTCAATTCTGTCGTGTCCACGAAACAATATTCCAGTCGATTTGCACATGAACAACATTATTTATATTTCTGAATGAAATATAAGACATTGTCCACATGAAATACACTTATACATATTCTATTTCTCACACTTAAGTGAGAAAACCATATCGAGCCAGCCACCAAGAGCAATCATCACCACCTGCCAAGGTAAACGGGAATCCATCTGCCTAACTTAAACTAGTTTACATAATTGTCACAACACACACACACACACACACACACACACACACACACACACACACACACACACACACACACACACACACACACACACACACACACACGAACACACACACACACACACACACACACACACACACACACACACACACACACACACACACACACACACACACACACACCAAAAGTCCCGAAAACCTTGCAGTTTTATGTAAAAAAAAAACATTCTTGATTTTTTCAGCAAGACACTTTGGGCATGGTAGGTGTCTCCTCTTATTTCCCTTTGTACCGCTAAAAATATTCATATGAACTGCGCCCATTGAGACAAATGTGGAAAAGGTATGAATCAGAATGAACATCTCCAAAGAGCAAGATATATATATATATATATATATATATATATATATATATATATATATATATGTATATATATATAATATATTATATATATATATATATATATATATATATATATATATGTATATATATATATGGCTGGTTTCGATTATATTTTCGCCGAAGATATAATCGAAACCGGTCAAATACATTTCTTGCTCTGATATTCATCCTTATCCATACCTTTTTTTATGTAAGTAATATTTTGTTCGTCGCATCAGCCATATATTTTTTTTATTCGAGATTAAAGATGTAAAGGACTTCTAGGCATACTTTCTAGGCGTCAGTGTTTTGCTCGTTCTTACTCTATGTGTGTGTGTGCGTGTGTGTGTGTGTCTGTCTGTCTCTGTCTGTCTGTCTGTCTCTGTCTGTCTGTCTGTCTGTCTCTCTCTCTCTCTCTCTCTTTCTCTCTCTCTTTCTTTCTCTCTCTCTCTCTCTCTCTCTCTCTCTCTCTCTCTCTCTCTCTCTCTCTCTCTCTCTCTCTCTCTCTCTCTCTCTCTCTCTTCCTCTTCTTCTTCTCCTTCTCTCTCTCTCTCTCTCTCACTCTCATTCCCACGAACTTACCACCCTCCATCCTGTTGTTACGTCGCATAACACTTCAAGCAAACTCATGACATAAACACCCTCTGTTTGATCCATGTCGGGATTTGCTTCTTCAAAACTAATCAGTATCTATAAAAAGTAATAGTCGGGAATAAACAGGAAAAAATATATATACAAGCATAGATTCCTCTCATGATAATTCTCTCTCTCTCTCTCTCTCTCTCTCTCTCTCTCTCTCTCTCTCTTCTCACTATCTCTCTCTCTCTCTCTCTCTCTCTCTCTCTCTCTCTCTCTCTCTTCTCTCTCTCTCTCTCTCTCTCTCTCTCTCTCTCTCTCTCTCTCTCTCTCTCTCTCTCTCTCTCTCTCTCTTCCATTCCCGAAATAGTATTCTAGACTCCAGAGACCACAGCGTCCACATTAGCTCAAGAAAGAATCTTGCTGTACCATTTCATTACAGAGCATTACACAAAATCATGACCATCGGCCTCTCTAATCACTAGCTATTCGAGGCATAACGAGGGAAAAAGGAGTTCGTGATGGATACACGGAGTAATGAACGATAATGGGCTAATGGCAATGGGACGGTTTGCCTTTAGTTAGATGCACGGCCTATACATACACGTGGCAACCGTGCGCACACTTCTTTCTTAGCATTTACATACGTCCGTCCGAGTTCTTACGATTGATATTTGATTATAGGTTTTTAGAACAGTGAAAGTGTTTTTTTTTTCTTTCTTTCCAAGGCAGTGAGTACGGAAGTGGTTTCAAGATTGGGTTCTCGTGTTAAAAACACTACCTAAAAGTGAAAGCAAAGATTACAGGACTAACTCTTCTAGCTTTTCTTTTTCAGTATTTGATATTGTACAACCTCTAAATCAACTCCAGTCCTTGGAAAGTCTTTTGTGAGCTGTGTGACTTACTTATCACCCGACCGAAAAATTGCCAGCATACATATTCAACGCTTAGTAAATTAAAGTTTTAGTTTCTAAAAGCTGTACTTGCTTCACCTGAACCTAACGGGCGAAGGGATAAATGATATTAATGATAAAAAGAATTCGAACAAATATCCAACCAATTATGTAGCTCTCCATCTAGAGAATCCAAGTAAGTCGACAAATCACGGCCCATAACGTACTGAAAACACACTGATCTAAAAAAAAGACTGGATCGAGCAACCAGTGCTTTGTTGTGAAGCACTATTGAAAACTCCGGCGCCATGACAGTGAGACCCAAACAATCAGTGGATGACTTGGGGCGCAGTGGAAAATTGCTGTAGATTTCCCAATGAAGTCTCTGCTTTGCATGAATTAAGGTGAGTTTCTATCCAGAAAGCAGTTTTCAGTTATTTTCTAACAAAAATGATAAACTAGAGATATTTCTAGACTAGTCCGTCAGCAATCCGTTTGCGGATTTGACTTTGTTCGTTTAACTTGAAAATAATTTATCAAGGTGAAGGCGGCCTAAGGCGATTTTGAACTTCATTCGGTGCCAAAAAGCAGAACAATCTTATTCAACGTTTGATACTCTGGGGATTAAAATTTTCAAAGAACTTTTGGTACGAGTACATCTTCGCACAAAGTTCATAAGAAAATCGTGTGCCAAACATTATTGGTATTTGAATCATTACCACCATATAGTGTTAATGAGTTTGGTATGTTTACCTTTAACTTTCCCGCGCATTGGGTCTCAGTGTCATGGCGCCCACTAAGAGCCAATTGGCTTCATAAACCTTACCGCGAAAACAATCGATCCAGTTTTTTTTTTTTTTTTTTTTTTTTTAGATCAGTGTGAAAACAGGACACAGGAGAGTTAATGCTGACATACCTTGCAGCGTTCGAAAGAAATTATTTACAATCTTACTTCTTAGTGACAATGCATGCGAGATAGCTTTAATAAACAAATTTCATGTAACTTATAGTAACAGAGTTTGATAAAACCTTTTATCACAGGTTGCAAAACTAACAAAACCCCCTAATAGGGACAAAGGATGTTTCAGGGTCGCCATCAAGCCTTTCTTTTTTACCTTTAAAGTTCTTAATAAGAAAAAATAAGATTGTTGAGTTTTTTTAGTATAAAGGATTCCTTCCATTGAGTTTGGGCAAAATTTGATCAGAAATTTCACCCTTTCTTTCCTTAACCTTAATTAAAGTGAAAAATCATTTTCAGTGATTCAAAGATAAAGTAAAATGGTCCTCGAT
>NC_051393.1:40916366-40921366 GCF_015228065.2 Penaeus monodon
TTTTTAAGACATCAGTCAGAAAGAACAATGTAGTAAAAGAAAAAGACAGCGATAAAGTAATAAGTGTGTTTTAAATAGATTGACGGTCAGTATAGACAAATGAAACTATATAAAACAGGCAGGCACAAGTATGTGTGTATGTATATATACATATACATGTGTATAAAATGAATATCTTCACAATTCTTCTTTTAACGGTAGTTCATGTCTGAGCCGCCGTGGTCACAGCATGATACTTAATTGTAGTTTTCATGTTGTGATGCTCTTGGAGTGAGTATGTGGTAGGGTCCCCAGTTCCTTTCCACGGAGAGTGCCGGTGGTACCTTTTAGGTAATCATTCTCTCTATTTTATCCGGGCTTGAGACCAGCACTGACTTGGGCTGGCTTGGCCACCCAGTGGCTAGGTTGGCAATCGAGGTGAAGTTCCTTGCCCAAGGGAGCAAGGCGCCGGCCGGTGACTCGAACTCTCGACCTCAGATTACCGTCGTGACAGTCTATAGTCCGACGCTCTAACCATTCGGCCACCGCGGCCCCATCTTCACAATACAAGAGATGTATTTAACCGGTTTCGATTGTCAGAAATACGTATCATGTATTTTTGACGAGGACACAATCGAAGCCGGTTAAATACATCTCTTGTATTGTGGATATTCATTCTCATTCAAACCTTCTATACATCCGTCAATATGAATACGGTACATATATATATATATATATATATATATATATATATATATATATATATATATATGTATATATATATTCATATATATATATATATATATGACTATAGATGCATTATATATATATATATATATATATATATATATATATATATATATATATATATGTGTGTGTGTGTGTGTGTGTGTGTGTGTGTGTGTGTATGTGTGTGTGTGTGTGTGTGTGTGTGTGAGTGTGTGTGTGTGTGTGTGTACATACATATACTGCATGTGTGTATATTTTGCGAATATGTATTATTTTACTTATTATTTTTATAAGAAGAATCTTACCTTAGGCGATATCTTATCATTAACATTATCACTGCTACTTCCATTAATAACGGTAATAATAATGGAAATGACAACTAGTATAATAAATGTAGCGCGACATACAAAAGACGAAAGAAGGCTTGAATGAAATAAAGAAAGAAAAAAAAAAGAAAAAGAAAAAATATTTATTACATTCAAAATCCCAGAATAACAGGTAACTGCAAAGGCGCTAAAATGTATTATCCATACCGTGACATGATCCAATTAAGCTAAGAATGTTAACTGGATCTAAGCACGCAATCAGCCACTACCGTTTAATGAAGGATTATTCCGATGACTGCGCTGGAAATTAACGGTTGTCTTGGCGAATTGTCGTTAACCGTGAGACATCTCGGTTCGGCTGTTTTGCTGCTTCGAAATTTATGAGGTCATGAGACGGAATTGTTATTATGATTACTTTTTATCACTGTGCTATATAAAGGTGAGCATGTGTGCCACATCTATACAATCTCAAATGCACACTCTCTTACACAGGTATACACATATACAAACATCTTATATTACTTCATAGTTCTGATTCTTTAAGTAAAACACAAGAGAAAATAAATACTGCTTCTAACTTTTAATCCACAACAAAGTCTTTTCAAAAGAAATCTAAGCTGCTGAATCTTAAATAAAGGGTGCACTTCACATCAAGTGATAATTCCCCGCTTTCATGAAGGAGCAAAGTCGGATAAAATCCACCGATGCATTTCAGTGATTCGCATAATTGAACTTGCATTACACGATGCATGTATTTCTCAAACAGCGGAGCAAGTCAAGGATGTTGCTAGTCATAAATCATCATACGGACAATCTGCTGCGATGCGAGTTAGCTAGTTCGTGTTAGCATAATTAACACATAATTCATTCCTGTTTATCGCCCCGTGTGGCCGCATGCTGCTGCCGAAATCGGTGTCCATTTTTGCTCGTTAGCATTTTTTCTTTGGTTATCCGTATGCAACGCCCATTGTGTTATATGTTAACACCAACACGTACTGTTCCGTATGCCCTGATGTGGTAACAAAGGATTTCGGTAGCATTTACAATAAGCAGATTTATGTTCAGTTATTGGACAGCAATGTCAATACTTACATTATGCGCTTAGTAAGGATCCGAAAGACAGGAAATATGCAAAATAAATATTGATGAAAATGGTATTTATTATATATATGTTTCTCAGTGAATCAACAGCAAACCAAAATGGAAGTGATCGTTACAGTAATTAAATTCTACTGATGATTATTAAATGAAATGATACTGATTAGACATAAAGCATATAAGGAAAATAACAAAGGTAGTATTAATTATAATAACAGTGAATGTGATTACGGTAATAATTATGATAAAATATTTATAATCATACTAATAATGTTCATTATTATAATAGTGAATATAATAGTAATGATATTAATGGAAATGGTGATAACAATAACAACAAAAGTAATAACTTTAATGATGTTTACGACGATAATGATAATGATAATAATAATGGCAATATTGTCACTGGCGTTGAAGATGGTAACAATAAGGGGACTTGCATAAATGAGTAAATATGTGTGTGTGTGTGTGTGTGTGTGTGTGTGTGTGTGTGTGTGTGTGTGTGTGTGTGTGTGTGTGTGTGTGTGTGTGTGTGTGTGTGTGTCCACACACACACACACACACACACACATATATATATATATCAGTCAATTGACTCCGGCGAAAGAATGTGTAGATGGTCCCTCACGCTACGCCAATTGAGCATTATAGCTTATAACTGGTAACTGCCACTCTCCGTGTTGTCTCGATGCTTTGCAATGTCGCTGGGGTGTCCTCTCCAGTAGTGTGAGACAGCACACTTTTACAGAGAGGTGAATGCCTGGGAAAAAAAATGTGAGGAGCAAGCTGTTGCCCATGCATCAGGTTCCCTGTCTCCACGCAACTGATGAATCCAAAGGAACGGCATAGATGGTTTGGCACCAGTGGCGTCGCAGGAGTTGCCAGAACTGCCTCGGGGACTCCGGTTCCGTCTTTTTCTCAGGGTTGACTCCTGAAGACTTTTTCATTTTAAAGATGCCACAAGGTAGTGGATTGTTTTTTTTATTGGTAGAACTCACATAGCCCTCAGCCATGCACGGACTTAACTACAAGGCAGTATTTGTATTATATAGGATGAACTACTTTGACCATACACGAACTGAACTACAAGGCAGCAGTCGGGCACCCACTATCGTATCTAAGACTAAACCAATATTTGCAAATCCGTGCATGTGTATTCAAACACACACATGCATGCGCGCGCGCACATGAGCGCACACACAGATTTGCAAATATTTGGTTAGTCATATATATATATATATATATATGTGTGTGTGTGTGTGTGTGTGTGTGTGTGTGTGTGTGTGTGTGTGTGTGTGTGTGTGTGTGTGTGTGTGTGCATGTGTGTGTGTATTTATGTATAAATATGTGTGCATATTTATACATATATATATATATATATATATATATATATATATGTATATATATATATATATATATATATATATATATGAGACACACCAAAAAGTAAAAAAAAAAAACGTTATTTTTTTGGCAATACGTTTCTAAAAACTTCTGTACACATACTGACCAAATCAACATTTTAAACATTATTGTATACATTTTCTTTTTAGTAAGGATTTCCACTTTGCTGAATCATAATTCGAATAATAGCTGAATAGCGAGTATTCTATATCTGAGCAAGTATAGATTCACTCAGATACGTGTGTGTTCGTGTGTGTGTGTGTGAGTGAGTGAGTGAGTGAGTGAGCGAGCGAGTGAGTGAGTGAGTGAGTGAGTGAGTGAGTGAGTGAGTGAGTGAGTGAGGGAATAAGTGAGCGACTGAATGAATAAATGAATGAGTGAGTAAGCGAGTGCGTATGTACATACACATATCCACACATAGGTGTAATATGCAGTACATAGCGGCTGACATCACGCGTTATTTCCCACACATTGCGCAACATTCTGTTCGAGCTATTCGGAAACTACCCCTCCCCCCCTTCCCACCATTCCTAAAAACGATGAGGATCTTAACAGAGACCTTGACCGTGTGAACAGAGGTCAGCTCTCACGGCCATTGTTCTTCAACCTATGTTCAAAATTACCTGATGAAAGTATAAACTGAAGATAACACTAAAAATAACGCATAAATCTTTTCTTAAGAGCTTGTGTGGGGAGAAATGAAGAGTGAGCAACATGATACATCTAAAAAAGTGCATTTTGACTAATAGAAAGTTGAAAGCATTACGCATATATATACAGTATTCATACTGACAAGGAACATTTCGTCTGCAACACGTGTTATACCTTACAGTTTTGGAGTAACATGACGGCTCAGTCAGATTTCGAAAACAAATAAATTCGTAAGTTTGCAGGACTAAAAATGAGAATTTATTTTGGTTGGTATTTTTCTTCAATATTTCAGCAGAAATAATAGATATAAGAACTACTATTTTGATACTGATCATTGAAACCCCATCGGGCAGTAACAAAGTAAGAGAATTAGGTTGATATCAAGATTATATTAGTGATAATGCTAGCGTGATATTGACTGAGCACAGTACAAGAAGTAATGATATCAATCTTATGGAAATTATTATACAAAAGTAATATGTATCACAAAAGAACCAATCAGAAAATATATTAAAGACACACACACACACACACACATGTGTAGGTGTCTATGTATATGTGTGTGTGTGTGTGTGTGTGTGTGTGTGTGTGTGTGTGTGTGTGTGTGTGTGTGTGTGTGTGTGTGTGTGTGTGTGTTGTGTGTGTGTGTGTGCATTCGTGCGTGCGTGTGTGTGTGTGTGTGTGTGTGTGTGTGTGTGTGTGTGTGTGTGTGTGTGTGTGTGTGTGTGTGTGTGTGTGTGTGTGTGTATGCATACATACATAAATATATATATATATATATATATATATATATATATATATACATATATATTT
>NC_051393.1:40953866-40968866 GCF_015228065.2 Penaeus monodon
CGCAATCTTTCCATGGATGGCCACGAGGAGACACTGCAGAAGTGATGATTGAGAGGCTATGAACCTATGAGCTGTTCCCTTTATTGCGCTAGGCTAGCCAGCGGCGGCAGGTGCAAGCGAGAAGGCGTGCAAGCATTTAACACTACCTAGGCTATGACACCATCGCTTCATATCACCCTGAGCATGATAATAATGATGATAATGATAATGATAGTGATAATGATAATGATAATGGTAATGATAATGATAATGATAATGATAATGATAATGATAATGATACTGATGACGACAATAAAAATATTAATAAGAATGTTAATGATAATAGTAATAGTAATAATGATAATGATAATGATAATAATAATAATAATGAGGGTAATGAAAATATTAATAAGAATGTTAATAATAATAATAATGATATTGAAAATGCTAATGATAAAGATAATAACAATATTAATAAAAAGGACAATAACAACAGTCATATCGCACATGAAATTATCATTTCCGTAAGATGATCCTCTACATATTTGAAAATGATTTCGAAACTCATTCTGAAATCTTTCATACGAATCAGTCAGTGTCATTTTTAATGATGCCTCGTGCTCCGCTAAATTGGATTTTGAGTGCATCATATATCATTAAACAAACATGTAACTTATCCAAGATAACATGGAAGTGCAGTTTACCGTTGTTGAATATTCTGCATTTGTTTATTCCGTTTTATTCTCTCTCTCTCTCTGTCTCTCTCTCTCTCTCTCTTTCTGTGTGTGTGTGTGTGTGTGTGTTAATACACACACACACGCACACACACGCGCGCACACACACACACACACACACACACACACACACATATATATATATATATATATATATATATATATATATATATATATATAAATATATTTATATATATAAATATATATATATGTATGTATGTATGTATATATATATATATATGTATGTATCTTTAACTCTTATTCTCTCTCTCCCTCTCTCTCTTTCTCTGACTCTCCCTCTCTCGCTTGCTCATTCTCTCTCTCTCTCTCTCTCTCTCCCTCTCTCTCTCCTCCCCCCTCTACAACGGGTTCAGAACCCTATAACAATGGCTAGCAGGGGTAGTGGTAGTTTGTATGACGGCTTGACTCTTTATTGATGAAGAGTACAGCACAGTAAGGGACACACGGGACGATGCCCAGGGTAAAGCGGTGAGCGCGGGGTCACGTGTTGGGTCAACCCGCCCTGAGGGCGAAGGCTGGGCCGACCTTAACACGTCGGGCGCTGGGCACGAACTGAAAAAGCTAGGTCATCCTCGCCATAAGTAGCGAGCGTCCCAGCTGCCGGAGGTGTCTGAAGCAGCTGGAGGAAGCATGGGGGGAGCGAGGTGAGGTCACCGGCTCCGTCTGTTTATGACCCTCCATACACCCTTCATACCCTCTCTCTCCTTTATCTTCTCTCTCTCTTTCCTCTCCCTATCTGTCTGTCTGTCTGTCTGTCTGTCTGTCTGTCTGTCTGTCTTTCTCTCTATCTATCTATCTATCTATCTATCTATCTATCTATCTATCTATCTCTAGGTCGCTCGTTCATTCTCTTGCTATCTTGCTCATATTTTCTGCATACGTTATTTCTTGAAATAAAAGCCATATTGCTAAGACAATTGTTTGAGTACCAAGTGATTTTTCAGTGTCATTAACTTCCGGTTCTAAAACATAAACTCATTTTGCTGAGTATCATTTAGAAAAGTATATTGCAACAGAACAAGGAACTGTAAAATGCTTATGATTATGATCTGCATTTACATTTAACAACAAAAACGCCTGAGTTATAATCACAAGTGCAAAATGCCTGACTAATTATTCACTTTTCATTTCGTTTTCTTTTGTCTGTGTGGGAAGGACAGATGGAGAAAGAGATAAACAAAGAAAGAGAGAGAGAGAGAGATATGCACTCGTGGAAGCAATACGCGTTTGAATGTTTTTTTGTCGCTAATGATTTGCCAGATAAACACCTCTATGTATTGCGTTTATTCATTGGTTTCCTCTGGTGATTATTGCTATATAATACTTTAAGATTTCTATGTTTTTTTGCCAACTAAATTCTCTTACCACGGTTTTTTTTTCGCCTAGGAGTGGATAAATAATGGCCAATAATTTTCGCGAATTGTCAGGTCCACTGCATGAGGCAAAGGTAATCTATGCACTGTCAGCAAATCCTCAAAACTAGGAAAAATTACAGAGCAAGGGAGGCTTGGCATACAGTCGACAATAACTTAAATTTCTGTGTGTGTGTGCTTGTGCGTGTGCGTGTGCGTGTGCGTGTGCGTGTGTGTGTGTGTGTGTGTGTGTGTGTGTGTGTGTGTGTGTGTGTGTGTGTGTGTGTGTGTGTGTGTGTGTGTGTGCATGTGCTTGTGCGTGTGCGTGTGCGTGTGCGTGTGCGTGTGCGTGTGTGTGTGTGTATGCCTGTTCCTCTGAATGAATAGGAAGGGTAATGTGTATTCAGTTTAAACACGCTAGTATACAACAGGATAACGAATTTTGAACAAAGAGACAAATAATGTAAATATAAGATCTCGCCAACGGAGGCCACGATTACAGCTCTGTAAATATCGCGACATGGAAAATCGTCGCAAGCCAAGAACGCACGGGTTGGAACGATAGGCGTTTTCAGCTTGTCAAAGAAAGCGTTGAATGTGAGGAATCGGTGGAAGGGGAGTGTATGAAGCATCGGCAGATATTCGACGGTGATCGGAAGAGTCGAGGGGAGGCAAAATTGCTCAGGAATTCTTGGAGGAATTCGACAGAAAATCCAAACTGATGGATTATCCAGGTCGGGTCAACAGCTCAAGTCATATGGAGCTTAAGTCATTCCACATTTTGAATTGTTAGGGGAAGAAAATGCATAAGCAAAAAAACAAATTCGCTCTTTTATGTATCTAGATCCAAAGAATATACATTCTACGCATTCTACAGTTGATATTATGTTAATGAATATCAGTTTTGTCAGGAAAGAAAACATGAAAAAATAACGCTGTCACTTGACGACTCACAACATTCCCGATCAAATTAATAATCACCAACAATATCATGCAAGAAACGAGACCTCACTACGAAATATGACCTTGGGACGCATCATCAAACGCGTAATACGGACGAGATTACGAGGAAAGGCAAAAATATTATTCGACAGGGAAGGGATTGGAATATAGGCCACGCATATTGGAAATGTCGCCGCTAAGAGAGGTGGAACCAATACGGTGAACAGGTGTCTCCATTCTCAGGCCAACGGGAGGGATGACCGGCGAGCTTCAAGGTTATTCACACGCGCGGCGATGCACTGAGTGTACAAGGAAGAACGGGGATTGAAACGGAACGTAAACAGGTGGGAAAACTTGAACTTAGTCTGAGTTTTAAGATTCTTAGAATGATTTCTATGGCATGGTTTTCTGCTGTTAATTGTTTAGCCAGGAATCAAATAAGAATTAAAGGTATTCTTACTAATTATAATTATCCCATCGAGTGCAATAACAATATCATAAACAAAAAAATATGAAATGAATATGATGATCATATGACCAGAGGTTTATGATGATTAGATTTATTTTAATCATAGTAATAATCATTAAATAGGAAAGATGTTAATTATACTAATGATTATAAAACAATACTGATAACAATAATTAAGAGGTGATAATGATAATGACAACATAATTTAATAGAAATAAAAACAATAATAATGCTGATACTGGCGATGATAATAATGATAAAAAATGACGATGATTAAGCTGATACTAACAATAAATATAACAATAGTATAACAGTAAGTAAAACAACAAAAACAACAGCAACAACAGTTATGATTACTATTATTATTAGCATTATCATTATTATCCTTGTTATAATAGTGATAAAAAGAATGGTAATAATGTCATTGGTGATGATAACGATGATGATAATAATAACAGTTATTGCTATCATCATTACTATTACTATAATAACAACATCAATAGTAATAATAATAAAAAAAAAATAGTGACAGAAATACTACTACTACTACTACTACTACTACTACTACTAATAATAATAATAATAATAATAACAGTGACAAGAATATCAGCAATAACAATTATAACAATACTAACAATGGTAATAATAACGAAAGCAAAAACAAATATATCAACTGACGCCAGAAAACTAGATACATACTACAGTGTGCAAGTTGCTAGCAATTAACAGGATGCACTATCATAAATCTGATGTTGACAGGCCCTTCATTCCCCGCGCGGAGGGTGGCAGAGGCCTAATCCAGTTAGAGCTGCCTTATTAAATCACCCCTATAACATTCGCCAAATATCTAGAGTCCTCTAATGAATGGATGCTGCAACTTGTCAAGCAGTGTGGGAATTCCGAAAGGTCTCCTTCGGTTACTTAAGAGATCCGAAGATATAAAAATGAGCCGGAAGTTGATACCAGCGTCGATCAAGCTCTGTATTCAACTAAGTCTAAAGTTGTGAGAGAGGAAGCTAAGAAAATTGGACTGGTAAACATCAAGGGAAACTGGATGAACAAGTATTCTTATGGACAGAACTCCACTAGAAGTATTGATGTAGATTTCCTAATCATTGATTGCGTGGTTTTGGATTTGGTGCCGAAACTGAGGGGCTTATAATAGGTACCCGGGGCCAAAGCGTTTAAAGAAAAAGGCTGAAATCCTCTACAGATAGATTTAGAGAAAATGTGGCACTTAATGGTCTCTATAGTGCCAGTAGTAATCAGAACTCTCGAGCTTATCTACAAGAATGTGAAAGGCCACAAAGAAACAGTTTGGTAAACGTAGCCAGTCCTAATTCCGATTCTGTGGTAAACATAAAGAGAAAATAGACCACCTCGTCTCTGGCTGTTTTGTTTTAACACCAACAGAATACAGAAATAGGCACGGTACAGTTGGTCAGTATATTCACTGGAAATTCTGTCAGCATTTTAACCTACAATGTGCGCCAAAAAAGGTACGAATAAAATCCACCACCTGTAGTCGAGAATAACAAGGCCACAATTCTTCGGGATCTTAGTGTCAATGCCGACAGAACCATTCAGGCGAAGAGGCCGAATTGAATCATTAAAAACAGCGAGGAAAAAAAATGCCCTTTCATTCAAATGAAGTAGCAACTGACAAAAATATGAATGCTTAGGAATCTGATCAGCTGCCAAAGTGCAAAGATCTACAGAGAGATTTAGAGAAAATGTGGCACATAGTGATCGCTATAGTGAAAGTAGTAACCGGTACTCTCGCCTTTATCTATACGAATGCAAAAGACCACAGAGAAACTGTCTGGTTAACGTAGCAAGGAAAACTAAAAATAAACCGTCTTCAACAATACAGTCCACCTACTGAGAATAGCTCTTTCCACCTATTGCACTTTATAAGCAACAGTACAATCAAGACAGTTTCCTTTTTGTGCTTTCATTCTTAATTCCTCAGGTTTTTGGCTGAAACTCGGTAATGTGATTGACAAAAGAAAGAATTCCAAACAATTATCATAATGATGATAATGGTAACAATAATTCTAATAATGTAAATAAGATAACATTTTAATAACGAGACCGACGATGTTACAATTAGTACTACAACTAATGATAATAATAATAATAATCATAATAATAATAATCATAATAATAATAATAATCATAATAATAATAATAATAATAATAATAATGATAATGATAATAATAATATTAATAATAATAATAATAATAATGGCAATAAAAATAAAAATTAAAACGATGATAATAATAGAAACAATAATACCATTACCAATAATAATAAAAAGTAACAGTTTTTATTATTATTATTGCTATTCATGAGACTAATGATAATGATAATAATAATGATAATAATAATAATAATAATAATAATAATAATGATAATGATAATAATAATAATAATAATAATAATAATAATGATAATAATAATGATAATAATATAATAATAATAATAATAATAATAATAATGATGATAACAATAATAATAATAATAATAATAATAATAATAATAATAATGATAATAATAATAATATTAATAATAATAATAATAATAATAAATAATAATAATAATAATGATGATGATAGCAATGATGATAATTATAATGATTATAATGATGCTGATAATAATAATAATAATAATAATAATAATAATAATAATAATAATAATAATAATAACTGTAAAATTATTAGCACTGAAAATTATGATAATATAAACATTAGTAATAATAATAGCAAAAGCAACAACAATAATGATAATGATAATAATCATTAGCAGTAGTATTATTGTCTTTATAATAGAAAAAAATCGTAATAATAATAATAATGCTACTACGAATAATAACAATGATAATAAGAATAAAGATGATGATAGTGATGATGATGATGATGATGATGATGATGATGATGATGATGATGATGATGATGATGATGATGATGATGATGATGATGATGATGATGATGATGATGATGATGATGAAGATGATGATAATGATGATGATAATGATAATGATAATGATAATGATGATAGTGATAATAATAATAGTAATAATAATAGTAATAATCATTATCATAATGATACTTGTAATGATGATAAAAACATCAATAATCACAATAACAACATCAGCAATACAAACAATAAAAATATACAGCTACATTCTCAGTAAACAGAACACCCGATGACCCCAGCTCCTCCCGCGGTCACAAACTTCGATAATTACCTTTGCAGTAACATAACTCCGCGGATTTCTCCTTTCTCCGCAAGACAAGCTTCCGTGACAACCTTATAAGTAACCGCGTTGACTCCCAAACAATCTCGTGTAAAAGGCAGACATCCCCAACAATAACACGGGCTGCAGCTTCGCCTATTAACGTGGCTCGGGGCTTGACTGGACCTCCGCCCATTGAGATATATACGGTCTCCATCAAGCAATAGCGATGATAGCGGATGACTAATCCGGTGACGGCGTTGGGAATGGGGTGTGGGGGTGGGTGTGGAGGGTAGGACAGGGAGGGAGAGAGGATAGGGCGGGTGGTGAGAGGGAAGGAAGTGCTGGTTAAGGATAAAGGGAAGGGGAGGAGAGAGGGAAAGGGAAAGTGTTTTAGGACGGAGGGAATAGAGATGAAAGGGGAAGGATGGTTGGGGTGAATAACTGAGGTGGGAATAAGGAAAGGAAGAGGGGTGGGATGAAAGGGACGAGGAAACGGGGAGGGGGGAGAGTTAGGATCGTTGGGACAGAGGAAGAAGAGGAGGGATAGGAGAGATTATAGGGGTAGGAGAGGGAAAGGAAAAGGGAGAGTAAAAGTGGACATATGAAGTGAAGCATTCTACCTTGAAATCTACGGAGCCCATTAACCAACTGTGCGATCCGTCTCCATGGTAACCGAGACGCTCCTCTCCTCATCGACGAGATGAAAAAGGAAACAAACGATTCCATAATTTTTCATCGTCTTGATGAATGACCACTGACTAGGAATTGCATGTTTTCAGAAGAAAATGCAAATTTTAATATACATTTATGAATGAAAAGCATTTTTATGTTAGCAGATAAGCATTATCTTTTATATGCTCGTATATGCGTACTTTACACACATAAAAAAATCTTTAACTTTTCGTTTTTCAATGTCATTTATTACCATTCCGTTTTTATCTAGTTCCTTTAAGGCAACCCAAACACCACCACTCTAAAATCGCACAAAAGTGGTAGCGAAAAAAGGCTCTTACCAAAAGAGGAAGGATGTGTGTAGAAGGGAAGTTGGAGGCGGGGGCGAGGATGGAAGATGGGGAAAGAGCTAGAGTTGTCATGGACACGCCCTCCGCTGGCCCCACGCGACCTCTCGCCACCCAGGTCATCCTCCTGCATGGCTTCGGACACAGACACGCACGGCTTAGGTCACAATCATACACGGTCGTACGTGTCCTTCCTTTGGCCAATTCGGACGTATCCAGATCGCTGCAGTAGCGGTCTGCCTGTATAAACAACCAGTTACCTCAAGCGGCATAGGTACAGGCAAACCACCTGTGTTCCCGCCGCCAGGTAACCGAGGGAACCCCCAAGGCTGTCAGAACCCTGAGAGAGATTCCACCTTGCCGCTGCCGGTGACACGCAGGTATTTCCGCAGTCCTGCAACTCCATCAGCATTATTAAAAGTAGATCTTGTATCCCAGTGCCTTAAACCATCATTAGATTCCGTGTGCCCTAAGGAAAAGCGAGCGCTAGTTAACGTCGGTCATTAATTGTGGAAAGTGTGATCATTACAAGTGACGTATCACGTATCGGACATTCAGTGAGTGTCTTGTCAAGTTTATGTATTAGTGTTGTACTATATTGTGTGTAACGTTAAATATAAGTTTTCATGTTGCACGTCTTCGTCAATTGCATGTGCATGTATCCGTCCATTGTTTGTCTGTGCATGTGTTTGTCTGTCGCTTTCGTTGTGTAGTATATTTCGTGTCTAGTGTAATAATGTCGTAAATCTATAAAATATATATAACGATTTTTAAACTTTTTTACTTTCTCCTATATTTATGAAACCAAGCGACTGTTGGTGCCAGAGCGAGCAAGCCCGGTTGGATGTATGATATAGACTAGTCTCACTTATTCATTTCGATGCCAGTGTCTAGTGTTAAAGGCAGTCGAGTTATCGCGTATTATGGGCCAATAGTTAGACCCGTTAACTGCCACATATGCATTATCATAACGCTTACTTGCCTATTCTGTGTATTTTTCTTTTCACTTCACTGTTTGCAGTTGATGCATTTGTATTTCGATAAGATTGTATAACCTGCAATACTCCGGTTTGCAAGTCGGACGTTCTGTCATATTTTTTATAATTACATGATAAGTTCACGTGCATTCTAAAAACACAAATTCGCTTTTGATAATGTGCTTTATGCTTTGGTAGCATGCCTTGTAAATGTTAATGTATTTTGTCCTTGGCTAGTATACTTTACTGATGTTTTAAGTTGTAGCCATGAAAAGTTATTTCACAGTATTTTGTCTGTAGTACTGTTTGTGTTATTCTGTCTGTGCGTTGAAGAGGAGTTTTGCGGTTAGGTTTTAAGTTGCGCAGTGTAACTTTAGCTTAAAGCAAAGATCGTAACATTATTATTTACTGAAACCTCTTCTAGGCAAAGCTGTGTGATCAGAGGAATAAGCGTCTGCAATAAATGATTTATTGTTTTGTGCCACATGCTTGTTTCACTATTTTGATGATGCCAAATCTAAGGAATGGGAGATTTTATTGGGTATGGATGAACAGGTGACTGAAAGTATGAGTGATCTTGAAGGTACACAAGCTAGCACAATGCCAGGGGTTCCGATAACCCACTGAACGAGTAGCTGTGGGTTTGCATGAGACGCAAACGGGTATGAGTAATTTACGAAAGCGTATGAAAGAAGCATATGTCGGAATGACTACCACGCGTGTAGGAATGAATGATGCAAGAGAGGATATGCATGAGTTAAGAGAAACGATAGCCTGTCAAGATAAAAATAGAAACTGCCTTCTAGATACCATGACTAGTCTTTTGAGTAGTAATAATATGGGAAACCTGTTGGAAGACCAAAGTTCTGGAATGCCTTTGAATAAAGGTAATGCTAATACCTTGACGAGTAAGGTAATTGTCGTGAATATACTGACTTCGAAAATTTATTACAAACGGATAAAGATACAATCCTGTACTTTCAGGTTAGGGGGAGTAAGGATACCTTGTCCCATAGCAAATGCCTAGAGACGTGGTTCAGACACCTAGACCTCGCAACCCCCAATAACGCAAACGAGCAAGAATATGACTAGCGTGCACGTACTATAAAGGGACCGCTATTACATCTGGAGTTTAAAGGCACGGCGAACAGCAGTGACTTTTTTTTGCAGTGTAAATCAATCAGACACGAGATTTCCTACTAGAAAAAGAGGGGATATTGTATGTGGGAATATTCAATAGAAATAGGCGATCCTGTAGCGTTGATCAGAAGGGTTTTCATGAGTGGCCTGCCGGCAGAAATCACAGACATTCTAATAGCATGTAAAGAATTGCCCGTCCTGAAATAGTAACACAAGGAAATAAACTCTTCTCGAACGAACACCGCGAGCGCCTTGGCATAATATGTGACCCACTACCCGTTGCTGCGACACACGCTCCCGTCGCCGCGCCCGTCGTGCCGTACTGTTTCAACCGTAGGGAACAAGGTCATTGCCGTGAAAGATCGTCAGGGGATGTATGTTGGTATGTTTAATAGTTGTAAAACCATCCACTTCACCTTGGATGCCGCCCATACCCCTGGTCTGTAAGAAAGACTACAGTTTTAGATACTGCATAGATATTAGAAGTCTAAACACACGACAGCTGACTCCTACCCTTTACCCCAAATGGAAGAGATGATAGATAAGTTTGATGCTCTTTCCACATATTGGTCCATTGAGTTGAATCCCAACAACAGGCCAAAGAAAGCGTTTTCCGACGGCACGAATCTCTGGCAATGCCGACATATGCATATGAGCTGAAAACTGCCGGCGTTACATATCAAAAGATGATCATTATCATTTATCAGCAGTGTTATGTCGACACACTATGATTTATCTAGACGATGCAATTTACTCCAAAAAAATTGATGACTATAACAACATTTAGAACAAACTCTGAATTTGGTCGAACAAGCAAGTTTCAAACTTAAGATTAATAAATGGCATGACTTTATTGTGTCGACATATGGTGTGACTCCAAACTCCGATAAAGTAACCTCCATCGCTAGTATGCCTGTACCATGTAATTATCCTTTCTAGTCACTAGCTAGAAAAGAAGTAGGGGGAGGAACAAAGTAAAGCTTTTGGAGACCTGAAACGAACATTAGTTTCTGCTCCACTCCTTCGCAGACCAAATTTCAACATCCCCTTTAAGATTCGTACAGATGCATCCAACGTTCCAGTAGATGCATGCTTAATGCAGTATGTTAGAGGAAAACCATATAACGTTGCCAATTACAAGAGAATGTTTAAGGGCACTTAAGTCCGATACTGCGCCACCGACACCAAGGAACTTGTTATAGAAGGTATATGTGCTTTTAACATTATGTTTACAGGCATATTTTTGAAGTGTTTACAGACCATCGACCTCTTACAATTATTTTCTAATGCCCTACTAAGTCTGCATAGATGTCTGAATAGAGTCATGAAATAGCCCCTTATGACTTTAAGATAACTTACAAACCATGTGCCACCCATCATGTCTTTGATCAATCTGTCGATCAATCAATCGACCCAGATCAGTTTATAGCAATGCTACTAGAAGACCCATTATGTCGTGAGATCGTTTCATTTAATTCATGGAATCTAGTGCCATGTGTTAAGATCCCTAGGTCGTTAGATGGATTGTGGTAAAACGGTATATTATATCACATATGTGGTTTATCGATTATCGAGTCGATTCGTACTACCAGCTAAAGTTCGCCTAGCAGCAATGAAAATACTACATAAAAGCAGTTCAGCCGATCAGCCAGGCATATTTAGGACCTACGAAATGCTGGTAGATTTTTTTATTGGTTTTCCGAATAGGTTACAATCCTGCTGGAGATACATCCAGTCCTGCCCATGTCAAAGACATACGGTGGTTTTGCATGGATGCGCTCCTCTGCCAGCCAACCCACTCGCGACGAAGCCATTTGAACGAATTTCGTTGATTTGGTTAACCTGACAGTTGTGAACAACGGCGACAGATATGTGCTAACAATCGTGGACGAGCTAATGCAATTTATACAGCTAGTGCCCATGCCAAATAAAAACGTACACACGGTCACAGAAGCACTGAGGTCTCATTTCTGCCGTCAAAAACTGTCATGCTACACTTTCCTATGACTCCGCCCCCATAAATAGGGGCGGAGTTATATGTAAATTCCCGCACCTCGCTGATGAGCCTCTTGTGGTCCTGCAACTAGAACATCCTCTTCGAGGTGCAGGACCAGAGCTCCCTCTCTGAGGTGATACAGCCTTTGGGTGGCTGCTTCACTGGAAAGGGAGGAAGAAAGGGTTCCAACAATGATGCCTGTCTTGTAAGTGGAAGGGCATCCCCTCTGGTCTCTCCCCAGGGGTTCACATCTACCCATATGTTTACATCTGCCCACGTGGCATCCCTGTGCGCTGTTGATTCGGGAGTCCAGGAGGTTGAGCAATGCCGTTCATGAGTATGCCCTGCAGCTAGCAACACGCCTCTTTGGTCCTTTATTTCAGCAAGACGGGTGGTCTGATCTCGGCCCGGTCAGATCAATCGGCTGGTCTCCTTCGGGAGGCTAGGGTCAAGCAGTTATTGTGGCTGTTGGCACTGGTCCCGAGAGTGGCGGTATAACGACCATTGGCTGCGTATATCCTCTCATCACCCCTGTGGCTGTTAGACATTAGTTCTAACATACAGCTTCCCCTTGTTGGACTCCTTGGTGGGTGGAGGCATGAAAGGATTTCAAAGCATTTCAAGCATTTCAAACTCCCTACAGCAAAGAGATACAAATGATGACGAACCGTGCAACGCCCAGACTATGGTAGTCACTCTGCAGCCATACGTGGCTTCTAGTGGCAAGAGAAAATGCAAAGAACAGGTTGACTCTGTGAGAGCTGCTGCTAAGATGGACACGACATCAGCCAAAACCATGTCTGTCCACGACAGACATGGGGGCACAAGCTGAACCAGCCAAAGCAGCTGCTGCTCCCACGACCGCAGCCCAGAATTTAAGCCGAAAGTGTAGCCTGAAACGATCCAGGCAGGAGACAGACTCTGAGGGCGAGTCTGGACCCCTTAGATGTGCGGAGTGCTTCTGCCTGGTTTGAAACTGGAAGAAAATGGGAATCTTAAATCTGATGCAGCACTCTATGACGTATTATTCAGCAATGATGAGAATGTTAATGAGGATATTATTGCAACTAGTACGATACCCGGATGCGTTATAAAAGTCTAACTAGTTACTTTATGTAATGGTCTGTAACATGCGTTAAGTAAATTTTGTCAATGCTTTTGCAAGACTGCAATTGTATGGTAGTGTGGGTGTATTTTTGTGTTTTTGTATATTTCCATGTGTATTTCCGTATGTATATAATAAAAAAAGAAAACAACGTCTGACATGCGCCAAGTTTGTTTTTCTCTTTGTATGACCTAATGTAAACTAACTCGCTCGTATTTGATGCTTAATTGATAAACTCTTCTCTTCGATTGTGCATAATCTATTATAACGCTAGCTTAAATCCTCGCTCCCAAGGAGCATTGCCCATTTCACGGAATAATAGCACCTAAGGGAACATCTACTAAACCTGAAGTCTGTCCCCAGCACGAGCCTGTACACACGTCCTGTCTGTTCCTGTAATCGTTGTCCAAGCCGTGTAGCGAAGCCCTTATAGGGGAAGCGCATGCCGTTACCCATCGTCGTGCGTCCTTCTTCCGTAACCCGTTTCGCCTCAGCTTAGTTACAGGCTCGTCTGTCCTCGCTCCGCCCTGCAGCATTCCGTCCCTACGACGCTACGACGGAACGGCCCCATTGTGGCTGGGCCGTCTGATTGGCTAGGGCTAGCGCATGCTACGGATTCACGTCAGCTCCAGGATTGTTGCTGAGGCGACGCGCCGTCTGGGAGGGGGCGGTTGTGTGAACACGCCCTCCGTTGACCCTACGCGACCTCTCGCTACCCAGGTCATCCCCCTGCATGGCTTCGGACGCAGACGCTCACGGCATAGGACACAATCATGCACAACAGTACGTGACCTTTCGCCAGTTCGGACGAAGTCTCCGATGTATGCAGTAGCGGCCTGCTTGTATAAACAACCAGTTACCTCAAGCGGCTTATGCAAAGGCAAACTTGTGTTCCCGCCACCAGGTCACCGAGATACCCGCAAGGCTGCCAGAACCCTGAGAGAAATTCCACCTTGTCGCTTCCGGTGACACGCCGGTCGATGGGGACACCTCTATATTTCCGCAACCCTGCAACTCCATCGGCATTATCAAAACCAGGTCTTGTATCCCGGTGTCTTAAATCAACATCAGATACCGTCTCCAGATGAAAAGCGAACGCTAGTTAACGTCGGTCACAAGTGACGTATTGTTATGCGTAACGCATTACGTGCTCGCATAGAGTATTGCGTATGGAATGACATAGAATAGTGCCATAGTAATCCTTATTCTAAGTGGTGTGCAGGTGGCAATTGCTGAGAGATATGCTTGTTAGCCTACCAGCCTTCCTGTATGGTTGCGGCGTATAATTTTTGTGTTAGTCAATTAATTTTACACTACAGAATAAATGCATTGTCATTAGTATGAATTACGTCTTGCATAATCGCGCCGCTGTATTGCAGCCATTGACAGTCCTTAGGCCTATGTACGGCAACGCTGGTATGTGCATGTATACGCCAGGTGAGTGCGTAAGTAGTGACGGCTGGGCTGGCGGAGGACAAGGTGCTGTGGTGTGTGTGTGTGTGAGGTGCCCCTCTGAACATGCTGTTCTTTTAAGTATATGAGTGCAGTCAAGTTATTTTATTTATGTCGGGTTTCCTGTTTGTTACTTGTTCTATGTCGATTTGTACAATATTTCAAATTACTAATTATTTTGTTAGATAAATTGTATTGTTCATGTTATGGTTTGCGTATGATTTCTACCCTTCACTCTTCTGCATATGAAAGATATAAATAGATATTTATCTGATTTGATAAAAGTATTAAATGTGTAAATGTCTTAATTAAATTATATAAATATATCAAGAGTAATTAATTTGATTACTTATTAAGTAAAGATAACTATTTTTATTTGTTCACGCCATATGTTTTCCAGTGATAAAATAATTGTTTTATGGCATAACAGACCCAGCTATCGAGCATTCATCGAGTGTCTTGTCAAGGTTATATATTAGTGTTGTACTATATTGTGTGTAACGTTAGAAATAAATTTTCGTGTTGCACGTCAATTGCATGTGCATGTATTCGTCCGTCGTTTCCGTTTGTGC
>NC_051393.1:40978866-40981366 GCF_015228065.2 Penaeus monodon
GAAGATAAGTGGCTGGTTCATGTACAGTCTAATTTTTTTTTTCTTTCTCTACGAAGGAGTTTGAATAATGACCTCAAATAAAAATGTGTAGTATAATTTATTACGTTTGTTTATTTAATCAATTGCGTGTCATGTTGTTTACTTAGTAGTCTGAACTTCATGGCCTTGGAAATGGGTCTTGATTTATATACTATAAAAATATCTATTTTTCCGTATTTCGCCCCCCCCCCACCATACCCATCACCTCCCCCCTCCCCCTTCCTCGCCCCGATCCTTTTATCCCTCTAGCACCCTTATTCACACCCTCTTCCTTCCCCTCGCTTTTTCTCTTCTCTCTACTTCCACGGTAGTTTCTCCCTCTTCTACTCTTTTTCCTTGCTTATTCTACTTTTTATGTCTATCCCTGTACTATCCTGACTCCATCCTATCCCTATCCTGCCCTGTATCCTGCCGCATTTCCCCTCGTACCCCTCTTATTCGCACCCACTTCTTGTTCCTCCGCCTTTTCTCTTCCTTCTACTTGTACGCTGATTTCCCCCTTTTCCATTCCTTTTCCCCGTTTGCCCTACCTTCTACCTTTAACCCCTCCTTTCCTGCTCCCATCCTGCCCCTATCCTACCCAGCATCCTGCCGTAATCCACAGGGCGAGTCGAGCACAGGTGGACCAATTCCTTCTGGTGGACCTCATTTCTACACTTATTTTATCTCTGTTTTATGCTGGCTTTAGGAACTGGGGACCCTACCACGTACTCACTCCAAGATCATCACAACATGAAAACTGCAATTAAGTATCATGCTGTGACCACGGCGGCTCAAATATGAACCCACCGTTAAAAAAAAAAAAAATGCTGGCTTTATTTACATGTAGTTTACGTTTATCTACACATTTTTGTACGTATTATAAATAAGACTTCCATTGGAATCTTTCGACATCTACGCATTGTTTATAAAGATTCTCATGATAACAGACATCCACATCTTTCTTTTACCTTTAGTTTGATTTTTTCAGTGTTTTTTTTCACTTGTTCTCCCTTTTCTTCCCTCTTTTACAAAGAAAATAACTTACTTTACGATTTTTGTTAATGATTTGCAGCAGATTGTTTAAAAAAATTTAATTATAATTATATATTTTTTAATTGTTTCTTTTAACGTTTGTTGTTATTGGTTTTATCTTCTGTATATTTTATTTTATTAAAACAATTCCTTTATTGTTTTACTGTGTGAGCTACACTTTCGTCCGCGTGAGTCAATGTAACCCCCATGTTTTACTAAATAAACGAAGTGGATACTCTGACTGTGTTGTGACTCTACCCTTTGGATTTACCTTTCTGGATTTACACCGTGGCTGCTGGAAACAAGCTTGCACTGCCCCTTTTACTTGCCTTGGTGTATTTATGCTGGACGAACCTCTGTGCTTTTACGTTACTGTTTACTATGAACCGTGTGTGATTTGATTTTTACTTTTTACTTATCCTTAGATACTTTTATCCTGTGCCTTTTTTTTTTTTTTCCCTTTTACTTGAGCTTTTGCTTTTTTTTTTTACTTTTCTGTCTATTTTTACGATCTCCTTTACGTTTCCTCATGTCATCTTTTACCCCTTTCTCGTGTCTTTTTACTTATTGTGACTTAGATGTTAATTCTTTTTACTGTTTTTAAGCCTTTCCTATTTGGCGTATTTATATTCATTCTTAAGCCCTTCTGGCACTTGTCTTTTTTGCGTATCAACTTGTTTTACTTTGGTGTTTTTTGCACGCATTTTTTGGTTCATTTTAGGATTTTGTATTTTATTTATTATGTGTTATCTTCATACTGGTCACGCTCCTGGTAGGCCTGCATCTCCGGGGATAGTTGGCTTGTGAGGTCGTGTGGTTCCGAGCCTTCAGCTTGGTCCCCTCACCCCCTTTTCGAGGAGCGAGCGGGGCCCCTCATTTTCCCTGGCCCCTAAGCCTGAAGTCTCCCGCCTCACGGGTGGCCTCATTTGCGTTCCTCATTCACATAACCTTACACTACCAACGCGCACAAACACGTATTTTGTTCAGAATGCTCTGAAATATTCTTATTGTCTCAAGGGAATTCGTGAAATAGCAGTTATTTTCAGTCTATACATTGGCACTTCACGTATTCCAGTAATTCAATTCCAATGTATTACTGGCCTTATTTGGCAGAAACAATAATAATGGTTTAGATCCGAGCACTGATATAGAGTAGGCAGTGGGGAAAAATGAATCAAATTAACGTAATTAATGTAACAACAGTTTTAGTGCCGTCGTCATATAATTATTAATACAAATTGTAAAGCTGGGCTGTTTTGACACCTGTGCTGAAATGACCAAGACTTATCGTGAATGAGCGTATATTTTACCTCTATTTTCGCTGTGAATCATTAATTTCCGGAGAAAACTAACGTACCTATAACCTAATCGTATTTCTCTTTTGACACGGCATACTTTTTTAATCCCAGTTTAATTGAAAAGAAAGAAAAGTGCCGCATTTTTCCAA
>NC_051393.1:40998866-41001366 GCF_015228065.2 Penaeus monodon
TATTTAGACATATATGAAACGACCCACAGTCCTTGCAATTTTCCGTGAACTGACCAGTATATTTAAGTGATCCTCTGATAAACAGAGATAGATAAAAAATTACGTTATAAGAAGAAACAGACAACATAAATATCCAAAGCGACTGAGAAAGTCTGAAAGATATTGGGAAATGGGGAAGATACAGACGTATAAACAGGGAGGGAGAAAGAAATGACCGAGGCTCGGGCAGGCGATCCATTTTAAGCCAATAAGAGGGACCGTGACATAATAGAGGAAAATAATCGATGGGTAGACACTGCATTGTCCTTCGAATTCGTTCAAGTGGCCTTTGTCTGCCCAGCCTTAGCTCAACACAAGTCTAGATTATAATGTAGCAAGAATACTACTTTAGAATTGCAGTGCCATTGTATTTGTCTGATTAACCTGTATGATAAATGTAGCCCGATGTAAAGGGGTCGTGAGAGGAGGCCCTGGAATCTGAGAAGGGTATTGCGCCTCATTTTAATGTATCATGGCCACTTCGCATTTTTCGTTGAAGGCGTTTGAGAAGAGTGGTGTTAAGATCTGTCCTTACACATATTAGTTGAATTTACGATTTGTTTCGGATATTGCGACTCAGTCCTTAGCTTTCATGGTCTCAAAGAAACGGTGAAAATGAAGGCCTCGTGCTGCATTCCTGTTTGCACGGCTTAAAGGAATACTACAAATATCACCAGCACGTTATGCGGTACGAGCCACCACGGCTGTATTCGAAACGTCTGATGCTTGCACCTCGAGCATTTCGCAGTGCTGTTCACCTGGATACGTCCGTGCTGTTAAAACACAAGCACACAATGCATATCAAGATATTAAATGTTATTTTTACTGTGTGCATCTGCATAAACATATTCATTATAACATATATATGTGTGTGTGTTCTTACATATTTGTGTTACTACGGGAGAAGAGTTAAGCTCAGATCGTCTGGTCTGCTATATTTAAATTATCGTATATTTTTTTTACTTGATGCACATTTTGGCAAAAACGTTTTTTTTTAAGACTGTTCCATGTTTCGATAGCTCTGTTGGGAAACTGAACTTTTTGACATCTTTCTCGACTTTTTTTTTTTTTTACTTTCAACTTTTTATTGTATCCTCTCGTTCTTCTTGTGTTCAAAATTATAGTCATCTTTGTCTAACTTTCTGTAACGTAGTTGAACATCATAATCATGTCACCTCTTTTTCTTTTTTCTTCTAAAGTCGTAAGTCCTATTTTGTGTATTCTTTCTTCGTAACTCATATCTCACAGAGGAGGTGTTCATCTTGTGGCTGCTCTTTGAACTCTTTCCAAGTTATCTATATATATTTTTTTTAATGTGTTCTCTAGACTAGGTCTTATGACGGTTGTAAGTATCTTCTTTATTATATCTTCGTCCACATACACGAATGCTCTCTTCATGATGACAATCAGTATTTTATTGACCTTGTCATTCACAAAGCCTCACTATCCTTTTCATTTTTTTACGTATTCGTTTACTTTATAACCCATAATTTAACAGAACTTCCCCGTATTCAACATGTAAGAACTGTAATGTACTGATGCGATGCACAGCCCTTTCCGTGTGTGTGTGTGTGTGTGTGTGTGTGTGTGTGTGTGTGTGTGTGTGTGTGTGTGTGTGTGTGTGTGAGTGTGTGTGTGTGTGTGTGTGTGTGTGTGTGTGTGTGCATGTGTGTGTGTGAGAGAGAGAGAGAGAGGGGGGGGCGTGCAATGTCACAATCACAATTATTGGTAATTGTATTGATCGTTGTGCGAAAATATCATATAAATAAAAATAATATCATACGTTAAGGAACTAGGAGGAAATATATTGAGACGAGTATAGCGATCTCCAAAGGGATGTACTCTTCAAGAAACGCCACAACAGTTCTGCCATGGGAATGCTTACACGTGTTATTTCATGCATTTAGTGTAATACAGGTATATACTGAATTAGACATTACTTCTTTTACTTTTACTTTTACTCAACGAAGACGCTACAGCTAAAGACGCTAAAATGTAATTACAAAACAAATTTCGTAAATACATGATTTGACCACCGTTGTTTCGACAAACGATGTTGATCAATAAACAAATCTTCAGTTATCTTAAAGCAAAAATGTTTCTCACACGCACAAGTATAAAAGTCTAAAGGGAACTGCCGTCATGTCTGCTTTGCATGGTATGAGTTACACAACTATTATACCAACAAAACTGTACTGTATTTTTATATTGACAACTTCAAGGGAAATCGCGAACCACCTATAAAAAAAAGCTGCAGATCATATGGACCAGGAAAAAATATATAGCTTACTGTGAAACTATAGTTTATATAATTCAATATTTGGAAAAACATTTGATATTTCTGGAATAAGTGTACTAGAAAAGTTAACACACACATACACTCATGTATATGTGCGTGCGTGCGTGCGTGCGTGCGTGTATGTGTGTGTGTGTGTGTGTGTGTGTGTGTGTGTGTGTGTGT
>NC_051393.1:41043866-41046366 GCF_015228065.2 Penaeus monodon
AACGCTTCGTTTTCACGTGGGTAATTATTCCATTATCGTTTATCAGGCCAGTGTGGTTGACATACTTATTAGGATGAATCTCCTTAGATGGATGGAGTTCTCTTTCTCCTCTGAAGCATCAACTGGAAATGCCACTATTACAGGGACACAAATTCTCAGTTGTCTACACTGAATCAGTGTCTCTCAAGATTTGCTGCATCAAACCCCTGTCATCTACAGAAGTTGCCAGTGAAGATGCACCAGAGTCTATCCAAGTTTTACAGGCCATTGCAGCAGTGCATCTTGCTCACCATGCATGTATTGTAGCTCACAGTGGCTGCTTTGTAGAAGGCTGTGTTTCATGGAGTGGACCAACAGATGGTGATATCCTTGTAATTCTAACTATGCCGAAAGGGCTTCTCTTATCCCTTGCTGTCACCAAAGTGAAAGATCACCAGTGCTCTGTGTGGGTGGTGAACTCAGCTCCCAAAAGTATGGTTCTCTGTGATGGAAGTCCCCTTGGAACAGCTAAGCAGGTAGAAGACATCTCCAGCAATGACCGACCCCAACCACTACCCAAAGTCATTGCTAGGTCCAACTACTGTCCTGTCGAATCTGCCTTGAAGATGGTAACAGTGTTGATTTTGAGTGGGAAGAAGATGGCTTTGACCGACAATATGGAGTGGAAGCCTTCGCCTATGATGAGGAGCTGGAGGTTGGACACACAGAGCTGCCACCCTCCATTGCCATTACTGCCTGGGAAGCCACTGAATTCCTGGAGCATGATGCACTCTAGAATGATTACCCAATGCCTGATTTCAGCCACCTTGAAGATCCCACTGCAATCAGCTGACCGAGCTGCTTTGCCGTTTCAAGGGGGTGAGGAAGCAGTAGGTTTAGTACCTGGGATTAAGCATCAGGTCGATACAGTAGATGCCAAGCCAATTTGTATCCGACAATGGCGATTACCCAATTCAACACGGCAAGTCATTCAAAAACAGTGTGACTATTCTTTGCACAGGGGCCATTGAAGAGTCAACATCACCCTGGATGAGCCCAGTTATGTTAGTGAAGAAAAAGGGTGGAGCTCTCAAGTTCTGTGTTGCCTATCGTGGCTTGAATACGGTGACCAAGTGAGATACATATCCTCTGCCTCTTATCGGACTACTCATTGATGAACTGGACCCAAAGAACATCTTCACTACCCCAGATGCTCGCACTGCATATTGGAGTGTGAACGTCAAAGAAGATGACCGGCCAAAGATAGGATTTTCAGATGGCTACCGACTCTTTTAGTTCTGCTGTCTTCCCTTTTTTATCAACAGCTCCACTCTCAGAGGACAATGAATGTCATCTTATCATCAGTATTGGGACATCTACAGCCACAACTTTGACTAACATCTTCAGAATCTAGATGAGACCTTGCAGTTGCTTTCATTGGCTGGTCTAAAGCTTAACATGGAGAAGTGTCGGATTCCTGCAACAACCTTAGACTTCCTCGGCATTACAATGGAGTCTCCCCAAAGATAAGGTGTTGGCTATCTCTAACACAACTCTACCACAGGTCCTAGGAGCAGGATTTTTCAGGAAGCATATTCCTGGATTTGCAACCTTAGCATCTCCATTACATTTGAAGAAAGATCAAGTTTGGATGTGGGGATCTGAACAACAAACAGCATTTGAAATTTTGAAGAAGCTGACATCTGCTCCTGTCTTATGCCAGCCTGACTTCTTCAAGGAATTTGAGCTTCACACTGATACCTATAGCATTGAACTAGGAGCCTGTCTCATGCAGAGATGATGAGCAGACAATACACGCTATTGCTTATTTCAGCAGAAAGCTCCGACCATTAGTGTACATGTTCAGCAGGAAAACTATGTCTCCAAGAATGATGAGATTCGCCCAAGACTTATCTTTCTATGATTTTGATATGTGATACAAAGAGGGTCCCATGAATAAAATCCCAGATTTACTCTCCAGACAAGTTGTAAAGCTGACAATAACAGAGCTTTCACCTGAAAACCTTGCAGAAGAGCAGAAAGCAGATCCTCACTTTGCAGAGAGATTTGCAGTTATTTCCCGGGGGGAAACCTACCAACAAAGACACTTCCTCTTCCTCTTGCTGATTTTAAGTTGAAGGAAAGTGTCCTCTGATGGTTGAAGCATCTACCAACTAGTGATTCCAGTCATTCTACGAAATCACCATTAAAAGCATCACACCTACCTCCACTAGCTTCCCACCCCGGTATCCACTGACTTTTTCAAAATGAAAAATTGATGTTCTACTGGCCAAATATGCTGAAAAAATGAGCGGCATTATGTAGAGTGTTGCGAGATTTGCCAACGATCTAGAGGTGACAGGTTCCTGGCTGACACACCCTTAGCTAGATTACCATTAGAATGAGTCTTGATGGACATTATGGACATTCCAGTCTACTGGGCGTTATCATCATAGACCAGCAGTCAAAGTGTTTGCAGATAATATTATGCAGAAAAACTACTGCTGTCTCTGTCCACCAA
>NC_051393.1:41098866-41101366 GCF_015228065.2 Penaeus monodon
CTTGCACACAAGGGATAATTTAGAAGCACCAAGCATATCCATTGTAACAAATGGAATCAAACTAAATTAAGACAATAATAGTATAATATATTTTTATTATTATCATTATCTTTATTGTTTTTAATACTACTACCATCATTGTTGCTGTCATTATTACCGTTACTGTTATTATTTTTTTGTTATTGTTAATATAATCTTTATCAATATTATTATTATTATTATTATTATTATTATTATTATTATTATTATTATTATTATTATTATCATCATTATTATTATTATTATTATCATTATTATTATAATTATTATTATTATTATTATTACTATTGTTATTATTATCACTGTTTCCGTTGTAATCCTTATTTATGTTATTATGTTATTACCATTATTATAATCATCATTATATATATATATATATATATATATATATATATATATATATATATATATATATATATACACACATATATATATGTATATATATTATGTAAGAATACTGTATACTTTATGTTTCTCCAGTATCTGTGGCACGATACATTTATATTACTGTACGATAGTCGGGGAGCGAGTACGACACTTTGCCGACGCCCCCCCTCTTTGCCGTTGGACATCGTGTGGCAATTATATGAATCTACGGAGAATTATTTCGTGTTTCACTCAGTCTAGAAGTGTTGGTCTAAATGACACAAAACGAACATATTAGTATTATCATCATTAGTATTATTATTTTCATCATTGTTGTTGTTGTTATTATTATCACTTATTATCATCATTATATTATATCACCATCAGTGTCTTTACTACTATTATTATTATTACTGTTATTATTTTCATAAAAAAAAACATCATCATTATTATTATCATTATTAATATTATACCCATCATAAAAATCATCAAAAATATATATTTTTTATTACTATAATATACCAATAATATTATCATTATTGTTATTATAATTATTATTACAATACTCAGTATCATTACATTGCACTTCCGTTTGTGGTTCATCTGTCCAGCCGGCCGTCCGAGATCATAATCTCTGTGACTGCAGACTTGAAGTCAGAGCCTTTATATTGACAACAGAACTATTAAAGAACAAACAAACACACACACATCTCTAGTCTGTTGTTATCATTATTGTTATTGTTATATATTATCATTATGATTACTATTATTTTAGCGTTAGTATAGTTATTCTCAATATTATTATTAATATTAGTATTACTTCTTCGTACATTGCACTGAAGAAGTCAGTTTTAAGTATTTAACGGAGGGAGGAGATTAAGAAGGAAGATAGCAGAAGAGCAAAGGAAGGGAAAGAAGGAAATAGGGAGAGGGAGATTGGGAGAAAAAAAGAGAGTGGGAAGAGTAAAAAGTGGAATGACAGAGGGAGAGAAGGAGGTAAGGGAGCGAAGGGGGAGAGATGTTGGAAGGAGACGCTGCAGGGCTTAAAGTGGGAGGAAGCGATATGAGAATGGGTGGCAGAGCGGGAAAGGAAAAGGTAGAGTAAGAGGGAGAGGGAAAGGAAAGGGGAGAAAGAAGGTAGAAGGAGGAAGATGAGAGAGGGAGAGAGGAGTAACATCCCCGTTATCCTGTTAGTTACTGTCATTACCAGTAGTAGTAGTAGCAGTCGGAGTAATGTAAGTCTGGAGAACAGGCAACCGATCTGTGCGACGATACTGAAAAGCATGCTAGGAAATGGTTTTACAACCTGCAATAACCTCCATGCCCCAATAACATGTAGCCTAATTCCCTAAGATAGGAGACCTGGCCGTAAGCGAAATGGAAATGGACTTGTGGGCAGAAGGATAATATATCATGGAAATAACAAAGGATAACATCAGGGCATCAGTGAATCATCGGGTATTTACAGGTAATGAGACGAATAGTTACTCTGAATATCAGCTCCCCATGAGGAAATCAGTTGTCACATTACCAAAGTCAAACAAGCAGCGTATGCAGATGATCTAAAGAAGGGCAAAAAGAAATGAAGAAATAAATATATAAGAATGTGATGGGACAGGGTTTTAAACACTGGACCTCAGACACACTCCTCCCGGATCAAATCACTATACTTTGCCTTCAGAATATTTCCCGTCAGCAGAGTAGAAATAATGACTATTGGACTGCGACATTGGGTAGCTGTCATAGGCACCTAAGAATTCAATGTTGAGTATGGCAGCCACATAATAGATTACATGCGAAAAAAATAATATATGGGCAAATAAATAGATCAGATCAATACAAACATTACACAAAACAGAACCCTACGACAGACGTATTGGAACTGCCAACAGATCAAGGCTATCCCAAGTCTAGTGAAAATTAAGCAGGAAATAAAACATTAGAACTTTCTAAAACAAGAGACTAACTGCTTACATTGCTACACAATATGAAACATATGAATCTATATAAAGTGAAAAGTAGTTAAATTAACCCTATTACAAAAGCGCCAGGTACAAGAAGAATTATAAGCCAATTTTACCCCATCTATCTCATG
>NC_051393.1:41133866-41138866 GCF_015228065.2 Penaeus monodon
GGTTGGGTTTTTTTTGACTTCGCCTTTGTCGTCTCCTTTCCTTCCCTCGTGCCGTCTATCCTCAAGTTTATCGTTGTTTTCCATGCTGTTTCAATATTTCCTTTTTTCACGTATATCGGCTGTACGCTTTTTCACGTATCTATGCGTTCCACTGGCCTTGCCGCATCGTTTTTCGCAAATCTCTTCCAAACGGATAATCAGATCAGTAATTTGTGACTCGACAGTGTATTACCAAATGTACTGAATTACGGCGTTTACTCTTGACTTTTATAGCGCAGTATGCTTCAGCCGAGAAGGAATTCGAGCATGTAAAGCGTGACGCAGTTGTGACGTCTACACATCCACTACCTCTCCTTCCTCACCTCCCTCTCCCTTCCCTTCCCTTCCTTCTCACTCTTCCCTCTCTCTTGCATAACGCGCACGCACACGCACGCACGCACGCACGCGCGCACACACACACACACACACACACACACACACACACACACACACACACACACACACACACACACACACACACACACACACACACACACACACGGGATCTAGTTATTCATGTATTACGATGCTGACTTCTACCCGAGCCTTACCGTTATAACATATCATGTATACTGCAAAACGCTTCTACAGGGTAAAACAACAATCACGATCGTTTGCGTGAACCCTTATCATCCTCAGCATTAACCATTATCTGGCACTTGAGACACGTAAAGCATCTATAAATGGACTTCATATAATATATATATATATATATATATATATATATATATATATATTTATATATATATATATATATATATATATATATATATATATATATATATATGTGTGTGTGTGTGTGTGTGTGTGTGTGTGTGTGTGTGTGTACACACACACAGACACATACATACATACATATATTTAAGAGAGAGAGAGGAAGAGAGGGTAGGGGAGAGTGAAGAGGGAGGGAAGGGGGGATGAGTGAAGGAGGCGAGGAGAGAGGGAAGGGAACGAAGGTGAAGAAGTAGTGGATCTGTAGACGTCACAACTGCGTCACACTTTACATGTTTCGAATCTTCTCGGATGGAGGCTACTACGCAATAAAAATCAAGAGTAAACACTGTAATGAAGTACCGTTGGTAATGCACAATAACGAAAGACGATGGGTCAAGGTCACCGAAATTCATAGCAGCACGAACAATTATTCGATTATATATTCATTTTACGAAAGAATAGAAAAAAAGTCAAATCTATCTCCATCATTTTCTCTCTCCCATTCCACCGAACTGCCTTCTGAATCACGATTTATTAACCTCAATTTACCGTCTTAAGTAAAACTGCTCTGGCTAACATCACTTAATTGCTACTGAGGCTCCCAGCAGGTTAGGGCTAATGCACTGGCTCATAAAATATCAAAAACTATCGAGCTTGACAACCGCTGAACTGCTCTTTGCCAAAAACAACAATATCGATCACTTGTTTGCCCTCAGTTGTTTATTTAACTCCACTTGAACCAACAAAACTAGACGTCCAAGCCAGGATTTTTTTTTTGCCGGAGCAGGTCTATGGGTAAATATTGAGGTAAAAATATTCGGTGGGTGTCTCTGACAGGGAAACTGTTCTTTTTGTTTAATCCACTAATAGAAATGGGAAAGAATTTATACTTGTCGTTATGTTGATGTATTTTCTTTCACTGTTTCTTCGTTCAGTTGAAAGGCAGTGTAATAATGGAAACTAAATAATAAGATGGTGGTGATGATGGTGAAGATGATGATGATGATAGTGATGATGGTGAAGATGACGATGATGGTGAAGATGATGATGATGATGGTGATGATTATTATCATTATTATTATCATTATTATTATCATTATGGTGATGATAATGATGATGGTGTTGATGGTGCTGATTATTATTATCATTATGATGATGGTGATGATGATGAGGGTGATGCTGATGATGGTGATGATGATGTGGTGGTGATGATAATGACAATAACCATAATAAAAAGTAACAGTAAGCTAAGAATTCCATATACGTCCTTTATCTCTCAACAAATGGTCCAATTTTCCAGAACATTAAATGGTAATGTGTGGTGATAATAGAGCCTCTACAATTCTCGCCAAAAAGGTGAAAATGACTCCGAGTGAGAGTATTGGATTTCGCATCCTCGTTTTTTTCGGGACCAATTTTCCTCATTTTTTGTCTTTCCCGTTTCATTTTTCGTTTCCCTTTCGTCCTTTTCTCCTCTTAGATTCGATTTCTGTTGAATAATCTCGCCTTTGGATTTTTGAGGGTAATGGTGAGCTGAATCCAAGAGTGAATAGAACTACCTTTGGCATACAGTTCGATCGGTTTGTAAATGGATAAATTAATAGATCGATAAATAGAAGCTAGACAGAGTATTTGCTGGATTTACACGGAAACCACCGAATTTCACCATATATTTTTCCACCGAATAATCTAAACGAACCCGAAACGCAATAAAATTACGAACGGATTTCACAACGCACGAAGACCAAAATCCTGAAAGGAAAAGAATGTCCTGCAGAAATGAAATACAAGTGTATCTCTCCATGTATTTTTCCACTCCGGCGTCGCCTGGGAAAGAGAGCAGACACATACACATAAAAGCCAACACATAAACGTCGATCCGAAGGTCTGACAAATTTCGGTGGATTCAACAGCCTCCAATCAGGGATTATCGCCCGACTGGTTCAGACTCAAAGACGTTCAGTTTTTGAAATAAGGTTTCCACGCCTTGACTTCTTTTTTTTTCCTTTTTTTTTCTTTCTTTCTTTTTTCATCTGTTTTCGTCACTGGAGTAGAAAGGCAAAAACTCCATCACAAATACAAGCACGCAAATGTACACGGAGGCAGAACCACATATGCGTGCTTCAGTGCATTTAAAAACTAAAACTAATACATGCATTCTAAAAGTTGGAATAGACACGCTCACTCACACTGAAGCACTGACGTAGACGGTTGTAAAAGGGAAAAAAATCATAATAATGATGAGTACTTAGAACATGACGTGCAACGCTTTAACCAAGTCCTTGCTGTCAATATATATTAAATGTTTAACTAGATGAGGCTGCTGGACTTCTATTAATTATTAAATAGTTTTGTTGTGATTATGATTTAATAATGGAATCGTAACTCAAATGAGAGTAATAAACTTAATTAACCCTTACGCGCGCACACACACACACACACACACACACACACACACACACACACACACACACACACACACACACACACACACACACACACACACACACACACACACACACACACACACACACACACACACACATATATATATATACACATATACATATATACGTATACATATATTTAAACACACACACACACGCACACGCAAAGTACATAGAGAAAAGCGACCGAAGCCAAATAAGGGCTGTTCACGGTAGACGTAAGATATATTATTATACGACACCGGTTTTATTTCCAGATTTTCTGAGTATTATTACATAGAGGGCAACATTTCTGCTGTGTGAGTAATTGGACCTTGGTGGAGAGGGCCTTCTTCATTATTTAGTCCGTGTTGATTTTATTTTAAGTGTATTCTGTTCAGTTTATTCGTACTAACGTGGATGTTGTTATTTATAAACGGGAGATGTTGTATTACTACTTCTCTCTCTCTCTCTCTCTCTATCTATCTATCTATCTACCCGTCCATCTCTCTCTCTCTCTCTCTCTCTCTCTCTCTCTCTCTCTCTCTCTCTCTCTCTCTCTCTCTCTCTCTCTCTCTCTCTCTCTCTCTGATATCATTTTCCAGGTATATGCCCATAAGAGAGTATAATAAAATATCCCGGAACAATATTTATGCCTGATATGTCTAAGTATTAATATGATTACCATTTCCTGTGTAAATCTGTCGCGCCGAGTGGACACACACACACACACACACACACACACACACACACACACACACACACACACACACACACACACACACACACACACACACACACACACACACACACACACACACACACACACACACACACACACACACACACACACACACACACACACACACACACACACACACACACAAACGGAACATAATTCACATGTTCAATTTGTTTCTTTCTCTTTCTTATATTTACAGCACAATCTTGCATGCATTTTGCTGCAACTTCCTTCGTAGTTTTTTGATTTTCTGATACGCTTCTTACACCGATCTATTTATATCACATGTTCTTTAGCAGGAAAACAAACGGCCAGAGAGAGAGAGAGAGAGAGAGAGAGAGAGAGAGAGAGAGAGAGAGAGAGAGAGAGAGAGAGAGAGAGAGAGAGAGAGAGAGAGAGAGAGAGATCAGCGATAGAAACGAAAGAGGGAGACTTACAGGCAAATAAAAGGATCAGGAGAAGATGAAGGAAAACCGAAAGACAGTGAAAAAGATGAAAAGTTCTGGGCACATTTTCAACGTAATGACAATCCGTCACGTAAAGTTTAAATTTTACGCCATCACATTTTTCTCTTCCCTTCTTTCGTCTTCTTATTTTCGTTTTTTTTTTTATATACGCGAAAACGACTTAATGTATGAAAAATGACAATCATAAAATAACGTTATAAAAATTGTTGATGCAAATTTCCAACCCTCAATTATTTTTTTTTCTTCCACTTAGCATTTTCCAATTTCTTTTTATTCAGTTAAAGCATGAACATACAAATTATAAGCAAAGCCCCCAAAACTACACACGAACAGCTTAAACAATGGAGGCAGACAAAGGACACAGAAAAATCCCAGAACTTGTGGATTATTGGATTTATCCCGGGAGGCTTATACAGTGGATAGAAACACATTAATGGATTATTGGTGACGAATTAAACCTTCTTGAGTGAGTGGATGTGCTAAGAACCATTGCTCGAAACCCTATGATCTTGACGTTCACATTCTACATTGAGATGCCTTTAGCTTTGTGATTTGATTACTGTTTATTGCTGTTGATGGTGATGGTGATGATGGTGATGTTGATGTTGTTAA
>NC_051393.1:41143866-41146366 GCF_015228065.2 Penaeus monodon
AGGCGAGAGGAGGCTGAACAAAATATTAGATTAAAATCGTGTCCGTTAATTATTTTACCTGCATCATATTTTTAAAAGATAATTATTCTGACTGAATATTAATTTCATATCACATGTGATGAAAAAAAAGTTAATGATCATGAATATTGTAAATATGTGCATTGATTAAAGCTACTATTAAAATGCATCAAATATTATGATAATAATGAATGAGAGAAAGTCTAACGTACTTTGACCTAACATTTATTTTCACTGATAAATAAATCAATAAATATATCTCTACTGAAGTTAAGAGAAATTAAATTCACCTTGTAAAGCGGAACACGCACGCACGCACGCACGCACGCACGCACGCACACACGCACATACACACATATACACACATATACACACATACACACATACACACATATACACACACACACACACACACACACACACACACACACACACACACACACACACACACACACACAGACACACACACACACACACACACACACACACACACACACACACATATACACACACACACACATATACACACACATACACACACACATACACACACACACATGTACACACACACACACACACACACACACACACACACACACACACACACACACACACACACACACACACACACACACACATATATATATATATATATATATATATATATATATATATATATATTGCACAGCTTATTCCGGTTTTCATTCGCGAAGGAAAAAGGGGGAACAAACACCATCAATTTCTTCTTGTGTAAGTGACATCCAAACACCCAAAGTTTTTGAACTTTCGCCTTTGTAAAGTCGCAAGAGATTCTGCCGCCTCTGGAGCTGATTTATACCATCAGAGTCTGAATTATTTGATCAAAAAAGTTCGATCAAATTCCTTTTAAAGGTTTGCAGGCAGACATTTCGCGAAGGTTGGGAACCGGAAGTGTAAAGGAATATCATGATAAGGCTAAATATTTTTTTCATGTATCATTATTGGGAAAGTATGTTATAGACAGCTGTTATTAAACATCTAGATATTTCTCAAGATATTTCCGAAGATAATAATTATGGAGATAGATAGGCTCGTGTTCATTATCTAATAAGGACGAATACATTTGAATGATGGAAGCAATTTTTTTTCTTCGTATTAACTTCTTGGAAATCTGTGCCGGTGTAAGGATATGAAGTTTCCATCAGCCTTTTTTTTCAATCTATATTTTTGTTTTGTGTGTAGAAAAAGAATCTCCCATTTCTGGAATTGAAACAAGATATAAGTGAACAGAGAGAGAGAGGAAAATAGTCAAGGAAAAAAAAAGTAATAGAGGAAAAGACATGAGAGAAAGCGGGGCGGAAGACACCAGACGTCTGGAGTAAAAATTCGCAGTGATAAAAGAGAGGAAGAAGAAAAAATGTCGAAGACCAAAGGGGGAGGGAACAAACGTAGAGGAAGGATGGAAAGGAAGAGGATGGGGAAAGGGAAAGAGAAGAATCGGGAGGATGAGAGGAAGAGGAAGAGGCAGCGAAAAAAAAAAGAAAAAAAAATCGGGTAAAAAATTGGAGTTGAAAAAGCATAAAAGAGAAAGAAGAAAAAGAAAGTGCGGAGGGGATGAGAGCCACCGATGAAGAAGAAGAAGACAGAGATGCCAATAAAAGGAGGACAAACGCAGACATGAAAGAGAAGATAAAACCTGGATTTCCCCTCCTTTTCCCCCACCAGAAAACTGTTAAAGAGGAAGACAGGAGAGGAAACGCCGACGAGGTGACGAGGTGGACAGGGAAACAACGACTGAGAAGGAAGAAGAGTAATGAACGCGGGAGAAAGACGAAGGGGAAAAAAGTGACGTGGGGGAGTTTGGCAGGTTTGTTATGGTGAAAGGAGGAATTGATGCCTGTTAGAGAGGAGGTACAGGCTGGGGCGAGGGATAGCAAGTGCAGGAGAGGGAGAGGGAGAGAGAGAGAGAGAGAGAGAGAGAGAGAGAGAGAGAGAGAGAGAGAGAGAGAGAGAGAGAGAGAGAGAGAGAGAGAGAGAGAGAGAGAGAAAGAGAAAGAGAGAGAGAGAGAGAGAGAGAGAGAGAGAGAGAGAGAGAGAGAGAGAGAGAGAGAGAGAGAGAGAGAGAGAAAGGAACGCAAAATGCAGTAGAGATGAAAAAGGACGGGTAAGAGAGAGGTTTCTTATGAGAAAGGACGAGTTTATAAAGCAGTTTCTTATGAAACTGGACAAGTAAAATAGAACTGTCTTCCTAATAGTGTGAAAACTGCAAGATAAAATATTAATTCTCTCTGGAAGTACACATAAATACGCATTTCTCTGATCGATTACTTGCTGATTGAACAAAAAATGATAATCATATTAATAATTACACGTAAACCGACTAACGTGATATGCATTACCAAGGCACGTTTTACAGCAATGGAATCGGGGTTAACACTGTTCACAGAGCAGCTACATTCAAATCGTCTTCTGCTTTGCAACCACATTTTCGCGGGTGATCCAT
>NC_051393.1:41161366-41166366 GCF_015228065.2 Penaeus monodon
GCTTGAGGTAGGCTGAATGTTGGGCGCCCGGGGGTAGGGAAGGGAGGGAGGGAGGGGGGAGGGAGGTGGGGAGGTAGAGGAGTGAGGGGGTTGGGGAGGACGAGGGGAGGGCAAGGAAGCGGAGGGAGGGGGTTAGGGGAGGACGAGGGGAGGGCAAGGAGGCGGAGGGAGGGGGTTATGGGAGGACGTGGGGAGGGCAAGGAGGCGGAGGGAGGAGTTGGGGGAGGACGAGGGGAGGGTAAGGAGGCGGAGGGAGGGGGTTAGGGGCTACGAGGGGAGGGCAAGGAGGCGGAGGGAGGGGGTAGGGGAGGTCGGGAGGAGGGTAAGGAAGCGAAGGGAGGGGGTAGGGGAGGTCGGGAGGAGGGTAAGGAAGCGGAGGGAGGGGGTTAGGGGAGGTCGGGAGGAGGGTAAGGAGGCGGAGGGAGGGTCGTGAAGTGGAGGCCTCGTGCGGGGAGAATTGGGAGGGAAAGGGGCAGAGGATGGGCAGAAGGGGACAACACTCAAAGAACTCGGAAACAGAACGTGGTTGAAGGGATGAGAGGAAGGGGAGAGGGAGGGATAGGGAGAGGAAGGGGGGGAGGGATAGAGAGAGGAAGGGGGGGGATAGAGAGAGGAAGGGGGGAAGGGGGGAGGAAGGGATAGAGAGAGGAAAGGGGAGGAAGGGAAGGGAGGGGTAGAGCCTCACTGCGGCACTGTGTTGACACCAGAGCCAGACTGCGGACGGCGCTGGACGTTCAGACTATTTTACTTAAAATAGGTCAGAAGTCGATATCTCTTTCCGGCACTTTCTCCCCTCTCGTTTTCTTAACCTTTTGGAATTCATTTTTTCACTTTTTTTCTTCTTCTTCTCATTTTCTGCTTCGAACCATCAGATGAATATTTCCTTCTTATACATTATCCTTTCGTTTCTCTTGCATTTTTCAGCAAGTAGCAATATCCATAAGAGTAAATTGTTAGGCGATGATTGCAAATATATAGATGCGGGGTATAAATGAACGCGCAAAGAAAATATGAAAGTAAGAAAAAAAGAGAAAATGAAAAAAATAAAAAAATAATGAAAACGAAAACGAAAAAGATCAAATATAAGTAAAGAAAGAAAAAAAAATATGAAAGAAGAAAACGAAAAAAAAGAAAAAAAGAAAATCGGTTTCTATTAAAAGAGGTTAGAATTTCATAAAAAAGAGGAAAAAAAACCGGCCCTGGAAATTGAAATGAATGCATTCTCGTATAGCTTGGCGCAAGGGAACCGGAGATTAAAGTACAGTGTTCATGAAGACTTACGTTTCCGAAATAGCTCGAGTTTTATGCTGGTAATGGAGAAGAAGCGTGCGACAGGAGGAGAGAAGAAGAAGAAGAAAAAGAAAAAACGGGAAAGGACGGAAATACGAAAACGGTCGAAGGGAAAGAGTTGGTAATTTGTAAGGATGAAAGGAACACGGAAATTGAGAGCAGTTGTTGGGTATTGTCTCTCTCCTTCTTTATTTCTCTCTCTCTCTCTCTCTCTCCTTCTCCCTCTCTATCTCTCTATTTATCTCTATCCCTCTTTCTCTCACGGTTTGTCTTCCCCTCTCTGTCTTTCTTCACGAAATTGCGGACACATGTACCCGAGTATGTGTACCCCGAGGCCTTTTCCCTTATTCAGAAGCGAGGTCTAATCCACAACGAAAAATTTCACGGTACATACACTTCGTCAAAAGACCTTTAATTTCACCTCATTTACGTGCATGGAGAGTAGACATAACAAACAGGAAGGTAGCACTGCGCTGGCTTGAGTTCCGGGACCCTTGCACCCGGCTTTGGAGAGAGAGTTTACAGCCATTATTTCACCTGCAATGCTGCGTCAAACTGGAGTGAGAAATATTCCAGAATTCAGCATGCGTAACAGATTAAACTACAAGCGTTGGTATTTTCTTTCCCGGGGATTCTGTCTCTCACACTTCTTGTTCTGGAAGTTTTGGCTGACGTTACTTCACATACACATTCGCGCACGCACACATGCACACACACACACACACACACACACACACACACACACACACACACACACACACACACACACACACACAAACACACGCACACACACACACACACACACACACACACAAACACACTCACTTGTATATATATGTGAGTGTACGTATGCATGTATATACAATTCCTTTGCAGGGAATATGTTCTGCTTTCACATCAAAGGTGTTACCATCCGCCCAAGCGAGGGAGACGAAATTTCGCATGTCAAAGCAGTAATTGCATACCATCTGCAAAGCAAAATTTCCAATGTCTGACCTAAACCTTGTCAATTTTTTTTTGTCATATCTGTCATTTCAACCTTCGATAATGTCTCCCCGTAAACCATGATACGACACTGCCATTCCCATCCTCATGCAATTTTCCCCTTACCCGTCCTGTACTTTCTCATTGCATGTTGCCTGTTTCGCTAACCCCTTCCTTCCATGCGCCGTGTATGCTGTATGCCTTCCGTGTCAAAGCTGTAGTTTACTCATCAGAACACATTGCTTTTCCTTTAACTCGTGATGGAGACATATATTTCAACGCTTATCTATTAATGACAGTGAGGAGTGAATGACAGAGTGTCACGCAACTCACAGCCAAAAAGAAGAGTGGACAAAAAGAAAGAACGAAATTAATGATAATAATTAACATATGGGATGATGAACATTCACGTTATATTTTACGGTCACAGAAAAAAGAAGAAGAAAAAAAAGGGCAAAATAACATTACTGCTATTGCGAAATTACTGGTGTACGGGGGAGACCAAAATTAAGACACAAAGAGTTCTTTGTTTACCCCGTCCACTTGTGCGCCGTTTGTATTCATTCTATAGGGCTGATATCGTGGTTGTGTGGTATCTTAGGCAAAGCTACGCATATAATCCCCCTTCAGTTTGCATGACATTGATCGAGAAGGGGACAACAGAACAAGCATAGGCCACGAGCCAAAATAAACAACGACTAACTGACTCGCTTTGTCACGGGCGGCGTCTCCCTCGGCGGGGATCTCCCGGTCTCTGCCTCCCCCCCTCCTGAACTCCAAACCCCTCTCTGCCAGAAGGGTCTGCCCGCACGCCCACACACACACACACACACACACACACACACACACACACACACACACACACACACACACACACACACACACACACACACACACACACACACACATTTCAATATTAGTGAATCAGTGAAGCAGAAAATCTGTTGCTTCATTACGTTTCCGAAACAACCGGTGTTCCAGCCTCCTCGCACGCCCCCCCTCAGCTGTTCCAACCTTCGCCCGCCTCCCTCCCCCAGCCCGGTACACTTTCTTAGCTCCTCCTAAGAACTTTAATTACTCTTAATGTTCCATCGAAATTCCTGTACGGCGAAGCAATTAATTACATGAACACTAATTGCAGGAGCAGCAACTATTCGAGAAGTGTGGAAGCCGGGGCGGAAATGCTACAGTTAAAATAAATAGTCAGGAACCGTAGTCGCTAAAGGCTTAACTGGTGCTTCGTATACTTACGTTAATTTAAAGTTTTCCTCGGCATTCGCTCCGATTTTTTGTTTTCCTCTTTGTTTTGCAGTCTCCAGTGAATAATAACGCGGAAAAAACACTGTCGTGAGGGTCCCCGAAGCCAGGGAATTGTTGAAGAAAGTACATCCTTTTCAGAATTTAGAGGAGCGCTGAATTAGCCCGGGTTTAGTGAGCGAATATATATTCATTGTCGAGACAAATGTTGACCTAAAAATGGAATACATTGCTTCTCCTTTATAACTCTTCCCTTTCTCTTTTTCTTTTTTTTTTCTTTCTTTTTTTTCTCCTTGTTCCATATTCTCCTCAGAAATAGTGGAAAGGTCTATTGTTTGGAATATGGGGCAAATCAATGTAGGTAATCAAAGGTGACGTGAGGGCGGCCCCGTTCAACCCGGAATTCGAATTGCATCCATAATCCTCGTAAATATTCAATATGAATCATCCATATTTTTTCATCATCAGCTCTATCTTCATCTTTCTAATCATTGTCAGTATCATCATAATCAATACCAGTGCTATCCTTATCATTGTACTATTACCAGTCACCCAATAGTCCCTTTCAGTAGTCGAGTGCCACCTGGCTCTCGCACTGATAGCATGACTCACACTACCATCAGTGTGTGGTTGCGTGACGCCCCCGCAGTGGTCTGGTAGTGTGAAACCCATTCCCAGTAGTGTGGTTGCGTGACACCTTCCACCGCGACTTGGAAAACAGAACCCCAGCATCTTGGAAGAAAGGGTTTCTCCACTCCGCTGGCCAGACACCCTATCCACACAACCCTTGACTACTGCAGGATATTGTCTTTCAGGGAAGGAAAAAGAGGGGAAAGAAAGGCAGGGGAAAAGAACGTGGAAGAAAAATTACTCCTTGATTTTCTCCTTGAATATTATCTTTTTTTCTTTCTTTCTTTCTTTTTAGAGGGGGGGGGGCTTGTTTTTTTTCGTTCGTTCGTTTTCTGTTTTTTCTGGCTTTTATTCACGCTATATATATATCTATATATATATATATATATATATATATATATTTTTTTTTTTTTTTTTTTTTTTTTTCCAAAGGAGTTTTATAAGTTATTCCCCCCCCCCCTTTTCATCACTTCCCGCTGTTCCTGTCATCCAATTTCCCTCTCTTCTTCTCCTCCTCCTTCTTCCCGTCGGAACGAAGAGGAGGAATCCGGATTTGATGTAAATGGGAAGCGATGAATCTGAACTGGAAACTGCTCTTTGATTTGCCATTCAGGAAATTTGCATGCTCTCTCTCTCTCTCTCTCTCTCTCTCTCTCTCTCTCTCTCTCTCTCTCTCTCTCTCTCTCTCTCTCTCTTCCTCTCTCCTCTCTCTCTCTCTCATTCTCTCTATCTCTCTCATCTCTCTCTCTCTACTCTCTCTCTCTCCTCTTCTCTCTCTCTCTCTCTCTCTCTCCTCCCTCCTCTCTCCTCCCTCTCCTCTCTCTCTCTCTCTCCTCTCT
>NC_051393.1:41176366-41181366 GCF_015228065.2 Penaeus monodon
GTCAGCATACTATTACTAACTCACAGCTGAGTCGACTGGGAGAGGCGAGCGGACGCGCTCCCAGGACATTGCCATTGCCAAGTCAGCGCTCTTATCATCTGAGCTATGCCACTGTGAGGAACGCCTATAAATCTCCGTGGCCAACGGTATTTAAGAAAAGAAAATCAACAGCCAATTAAATTGACTTGCCCAAAAACATGCAAATCCGTCACGAAATTCCCTTCCACTGCCACTTCGATCCCTGGAAAGTCGTGATATTTGCAAATCAGTGGCTGCGCAAACAGTTCTCTCGCGGCCAAAATATTCAAGAAGCTGCAGTTGGTTCCCGAAACCTTAGTTGACTGGAGGAGCGACTGCCCCGAGTGGAGAAGCCTTTCATGGAAAATCACCCAATTGGCGGCCCGACCGTACCACAGCGAGCATTTTGTGAGCCGCCAGGACCTTTGGGCTCACACAAAGAGCATCGTTCGCGTGCAGGAAGATGCAAAATCTCTCCTACTACTGCAAGGCCTGGCATTCGGAAGGAGTATTATAGTCAAAGTTGTAGCCGGTATTTGTCCATCAAATCTGTCACAGATCAGAAGAGGCTCCTTCAGCCCTTTTCTGCTGCCACTCGACTCCGTCCTCCACAAGGGGATTTGTCAAAGAGCCTCAGGAACCTCAGCCAGGACGGAGTGGCACAAGGCAGCCGAGGCAATATCCCGCACAGCTCTCTTCCAACTCAGCGCCAGACTCAGGCGCTCCGACTTCGTAAGATAATAGGTTTGAGGTAACAGATCATACGAGGTGGATGTTTTGTAAGCCTAGCGGGGGACTGGGGTTGGCAGTCCCATTTCAGCAGGGGCCGGGCGTTGAGTCCCCAATCCTTCTGAAATCATGAGAATTACGTGTGAAATACTGTATGCTTTCCAGTGCATTACCGGAAAGTCCGGGTAACCTCGAAAACGAATCACCTGCTGTGACGATGGTGCGCCGTCACAAAAATGATCCACACACGAAGCCAACATACATTTCCAATAGTTTTCTCCGTGTTTTAAATGTCAAACATCATTTCACCCGCAGTTCAACAGATTTAGCGATCGCCCTGCCCCGGAGGAAGGGGGGAGGGGCTTGAAACCTACTGATTTGCGGTCGTAATGAAGGTCGAAAGCATTCAGAACACAGCGAAAGCGTATGTAAATGGTTGTTGGTTTGGCGAAAGGGACTGGCAGTCGTTTTACGAAAATTGACTAAGGGAGCAACACGAATAATTTTTATAGTTCCGTACCAGACTTTTCTATCCTTTTTTCTCCCCCTCCCCCCTGCTCCCAATAAACTTATCGGGAACATGCGAAACAAGAGACATTATTATTTCACGACCGTCACGCACAAGGACCCAGAACACACGAGGGAGAAGTGTAGACAGTCTACCGGGCTCTTCCCTTTGTTCTTGTAAACATCTAAGAGCTCCGAAAAGGAGAATAAAAAGGAGAACGGATGCTTTTCATAATGCATTAAAGTTTTGACAAGAAAATCTCCCTTTGGTCGGAATGATCCTGGAGTGAAACGGGGATCATGGCAAGGGAGGAGGAGGGGAGGGAGAGGGCCAAGGGAGGAGGAGGGGGGAGAGGGTCTCGGACGGAGGATGGGGAGGGAACAGGAAGGAGGACGTGGGGGGGGGGCTTTGAGAGGGGAGGGCCTAGAGGGGAAGGAGGAGGAGGGGGGTGGGAGGGAGGGAAGGATTAGAGATGAAGACAGGGAGTAGAGAGGAAGAGGAGAGGAGGAGGAGGAGGAGGAGGAGGAAGAAGAAAAAGGAGGAGAGGATTTAGAGAAGAGGAGAGGGTGTAGAGAAGAAGAAGAGGATGAAGAAAATAGGAGGAGAGGATTTAGAGAAGAGGAGAGGGTGTAGAGAGGAAGAGGAGGAGTAGGAGGAAGAATATGAGATAGTATAGAGGAGTGAGGGATGCGAGAGGAATGTTTAGTGGCAAAGGGAAAGGGGGAAGTGAGGGGAAAAGGAAGGGGAAATCAGGCTTAGAAGGGCAGGGAATGAACAGGCTGGGGAAGGAGAGGAGGAAGAGGGGAGGGAATGAACAGGCTGGGGAAGGTGAGGAGGAAGAGGGGAGGGAATGAACAGGCGAAAGGGGGATAGAGGAGAGGAAAACTGGGCTGAGAGAGGGGAGAGCGAGACCTTAGGGCTGCGGATGAGAGGATCGGGCTGAGGGAGGAAGAGGGAGGAGGGAGGGGGTGGGGGAGGGGGTTAAGGGAGAGGCAGGGGAGGAGAGGGGGTTACGGGGAGCTTAAGGAAGGGTAAGGCAAAGGGGGGAGGGCAGAGGGAGAAGGGGGTAGGGGGCGGGGGGCAGGGATGGTAGGCCTGCTCGCTGAAATATTGATAGTAGCGTGCAAAGGCTTCCAATACCTTCCACATTTTGCCTTCCCCCCCCCCCCACACACTGCCATTTTTCTTTTCTCTCCCTATCTCCACTTCATGATTTTCGAGTTTTTTTTTCTTCACCTTCTTTTTATTGTTATTTCGTTTGTTTATTTGTTTATTTGCTATTTCACTCTATCGCTCCCCCTTTCTACTGGTTCATTTTTTCCCCTCTCTCTATCTCCCTCTCCTTTCCCTCTTCTTTACGCCTGTCAGTTCTCCTTTCGCTCTCATCCATTTTTTATCTTTGGTTTACTCTACACATTTTTTTTTTGTAAACCATAACAGCTTTTTTTCCATACCAGACTCCCTCTCTCTATTACAAGATTTCTGTTTCCTCGTGTTTTTTTTTTTGTGGTGATTCGCTGTACAGCTTAATACATAGATTAACTCTCTCTGTATGTATATATGTATGATTGTTTGTATCTATGTTTGTGGGTTTGTTTGTATGTAGGTTTGTTTGTTTCTATGTATGTATGTGTGTGTGTGTGTGTGTGTGTGTGTGTGTGTGTGTGTGTGTGTGTGTGTGTGTGTGTGTGTGTATGTATTTGTGTATGTATATATGCATGTATGCATGGATGGATGGATGGATGGATGGATGGATGTGTGTATGTATGAATGTATGTATGTATGTATGTATGTATGTATGTATGCATGTATGTATGTATGTATGTAAGTATGTATGTATTTATGTATGTATGTATGTAAGTAGGTAGGTAGGCACACACACACATACACACATACGCGCGTGTTTAAATGGAATAACGCAGTAACACACGCATTTTATACAAGGTTCTACACACACACACACACACACACACACACACACACACACACACACACACACACACATACACACACACACACACACACACATATATATATATATATATATATATATATATATATATATATATATATAAATATATATATATATATATATATATATATATATATATATATATATATATATATATATATAGTAAATGTATATATTTTCCTGGGGCCTATGTTACGGTTCAGAAATTGGAGATCCTTTTATGTTCAGATACTTTAGCAAATCCCCCGTCATCCGGGCCTCCACAGCTGCTGGAGTACCGCTTCGGCACCACCAAAGCTTCTTGCTACTCCGCGAAGAGGGAGAGAGAGGGAGAGGGAGAGGGAGAGGGAGAGGGAGGGGGAGAGGGAGGGGGAGAGGGAGGGGGAGAGGGAGGGGGAGAGGGAGAGGGAGAGGAAGAGGGAGACGAAGAGGAAGAGGAAAAGGAAGAGGAAGAGGAAGAGGAAAAGGAAGAGGAAGAGGGAGAGGGAGAGGGAGAGGGAGAGGGAGAGGGAGAGAGAGACACAGATAGAGATAGAGTAGGAGGGAGAAAAAGGAGATGAAAGAAAGAGAGAGAGAGGAAGAGAGAAAGAAAGAAAGAGAGAAAGAGAGAGATAGAAGAGAGAGAGAAAGAGAAGAAAGAAACAGAGAAGACAAAAAAAGAAAAGAAAACCGAAACCTTCGAACAAAAGATGGACTGAATAAACATAACCCGCATCCATTATCGGGCCTACAACCTAGTTTTCTTCGTCCACGGTGATTGGTGGGCCCGGATTCCCTTGGTGGTCCATTTCTAGTGTTCAGGACAATGATATGATCTTAAGGGGCCGAGTCCTCCTCTCTTTGGTCTTCTGATAAAAAAAAAGTTCGTTTTTTCTGAGTTCAAGAAATTGCCGTTTTTTCGATGGAAAAGTATTGAGGAGAATCTTGAGTTGGAAAAAAAGGCGAAAGAAAATATAAATTGAGTCAGCTTAAAAAGAATGAAAAAATGGATTATGTCCTGAAACTTTTTCGACTTTACTATTTTATCTTTTTTTTAATCGTGATCATAGCATTATCTTTCTATCAGTTCATGAAATAGCAACTATGATAATAATTTTCATCGAATCCTCACGTACCTATTCATTTGGGGAGGGGGGGCTCTCAGGAGACGTAGTTGCCCAATTCTTCAAGGACTAAAAATACCTCAAGACGTGCCTAGTTCATCATTATCCCTAAATGTTATCACTATCTCCCTCCTACTTCCATTATCATAGCCTCATTATCCCTTATTGTTCTCGCCATTCAACTTAATTACCCATTAATCTTTAATACCACTCCACTCAATTGATAATGACGTCATTCCCAGAGACACCGTGCATAAACTGAGGCTCCCCCGTCGAGGGAAGGCCGGAGTATGCCCAAATGAAGGGCATTTACAAGGGGCGAAACAAATTACCAGTTAGATTAACGTAGATGGGAGTAATCTACCAGCTATCAAATGGGTGGAGGAGGGAACAGCCCCCTTTTAGCCGTCGTCTAGTTCCTCCTTGGACTTAATAAGGGATCTTCGGGAAAGAAAAAGGTCGGAGAGAAAAGAAGGTAGAAGAAAATGTTGAAGAAGGGGAAGTCAAAATTTCTGACTCACGTTCAATGACTTGGCCATTACATCCCGTTCCTCTTCCCCCTTGCCCCCATTCCCCACACTTCTGAGTAATGATGAATGATTAAAACTCCTTCCATCCCCTCTGATTGGCTGCTGCAGTGGGGAGCCGCGTCGGGGGAACCAATCACCAG
>NC_051393.1:41198866-41201468 GCF_015228065.2 Penaeus monodon
ATATTTTCACAATACAAGAGATGTATTTAACTGGTTTCTGATAATAAGCGAAACCGGTCAAATACATATCTTGTATTGTGAAGATATTTCTCTATTTTTGTCAACATGAATACGGTTTAAGAAGAAAAAGATAAAGAAAAACAACAAATACAGAGCAGTTGTAGTATGCGACCGACCGCAACATATCATGTGGTGCGCCTATAATTATGTAAATTATAGGGTTGGTATACCTCATATTAATTGATCTATTGCTAGTACTTACAGAACAAACGGTATGTGCTGACAGAGTCCCATTCACTTTGTAAAAAAACAATGGCCTTTTTTAATCTATTTTTTTCTGTCTTTACAACTTTAATGATTCCTGTGTTTATATTATCCTATCTATTAGCCTCTCGTTATTGGTTTATTTTTTATTTTTATTTTATATTAACGTATCAATAGATTTCATAGGTTTCATACAAATTCATACATTCATTTATATATTTTTAGTCAAGCATTCTTAATCATCGACATAAGGCTAATTAAAACACATACATCGGTCTATATTTTCATTATTAACCTTCCGCTTCTTATCATCACTATTATCGTTATTATAAGTTATGTTTGCATTACTCGTTTTACTACCACTTTCGTTTTCGTTATTATTTTTACATTGAATATTATTTCCAAGTATTTTGCATTCGTTTATCGTGCTCTCACTTATTCATTCATTTTTTTCTTAAGTTATTTATATAAATACATACATACAAATATAGAGCTATACATACACACATACATATAAGTATATGTATATATATACATATGTACATATATACATATATACATACATACAAACAAGCAAAGAACACACACACACACACACACACACACACACACACACACACACACACACACACACACACACACACACACACACACACACACACACACACACACACACACACAAACACACACACACACACACACACACACACACACACACACACACACACACACACACATGCACACACATATGCACACACAAACACTCTAACACACAAACACACAAAGAAGATAAAACATTAAGTTTGATCATGTCTTATGAAGAATTCCTAATAGAGACTTCACTCTTTTCCCTTGATGACAAAGGCCTTTTCAGGCTACAAAGGAGAACCTGTTTCATGCTGCAAAGAAGCGGACAACATCATTTTAAAAATCTATATTTATTTTAAAAGGATATTGAGATAAATTACACCCACACAAACACACCCACACACACACACACACGCACGCACGCACGCACGCACGCACGCACACACACACACACACACACACACACACACACTCACACTAACACACACACTAACACACACACACACACAAACTCACACACTCACACTAACACACACACACACACACACACAAACTCACACACTCACACTAACACACACACACACACACACACACATGATAGGGATGTCAGTGACAGCGCTGCGATAATGATAATAATTAAAAATAATAAAAACTACCTGTGTCTATAAGATGATAATGATTGAGAGGGCAAAGATGATGGTAAAAATAATGAGTGAAATAGCAGTAGTGCTGAGAATAATATTATCAGTGATAATAACGATAATTTAATGGTAACAATGATAACAATAATCAGGATGATGTTTACCATAATGATAATGGTATGTTTAATAAGGGTAATAGCACTAACAATAGTACTAAAAAATACGATGATGCTAATAAGATTGGTAATGATAATATTAATAAACATAATATTAATGATGGAGATGGTAATTGTTATAATAAAAGTGGTAATGATATAAACATGATAATAAGGTGTTAATAACTATAATGATAATCCCTATAATAATAATGGTAATACTAATAAAACAACAAATATGATAATGATGATGATAATGATAATAATGAAAATGATGATGATGATAATAATGATGATGAAATTGATGTTGATGATGATGATGGTGATGATGAAAGTGATAATAATGATACTACTACTACTACTACTACCAATAATAATAATAATAGTAATAATAATAACAAGAAATAATACTAATACTAAAACTAACATTATTACTACTAATAGTAGCAGCAGTACTAATGATAATGATAACAATATAATTTTTATTATCTTTTTAACTTTTTCGTCATAATTATTATCATTATCATTTTCATTATAATTCTTGTTGTTGTTATTATTATTATTATTATTATCATTACTATTACAACGATTAATAATAATGGTAATAATAAAAAATAATAACAATAATAATGATAATGATAATAATAATAATAATAATAATAATAATAATAATAATAATAATAATAATAATAATAATAATAATAATAATAATAATAATAATAATAATTATTATTATTATTATTATTACTATTATTACCATTATTATTAATCATAGTAATAATAATGATAATAATAGTAATAACAACATACAGAAAAATGATAATAATAATGATGATGATAATTAAAATAACAAAAATGATAATGATAATAATAATGATAAAAAAATAGAATGATAATAAAAATGATAATCTTAGTATTCGTAATAAGAATTATAAGTGATAATAATGAAAAAAA
>NC_051393.1:41211568-41214068 GCF_015228065.2 Penaeus monodon
AGTCAGGCAAAAGCCCTTACCCATAATAGATTTTCTGATATTTGCACTTTTGGCTGTGTGGAGATTTTATGTATTACGCATTCAAAACAGAAAAATGAGTTTTTCTCTCGTTGACGATGGAAATGAAAATGTGAGTTAGGCAGTATTTTTTTTTTATTTCTTATAACAAACCCGTCGGTAAAACAGAAAACACACACACACACACACACACACACACACACACACACACACACACACACACACACACACACACACACACACACACACACACACACACACACACACACACACACACACACACACACACACACACACACACACACACACACACACACACACACACACACACACACACAAACACACACGCATACAATATGACAATATCCATGTATTAAATTCTGTGCCTGATGTAATAACTCACGTTCCGCCTCCCCTTGCTCCCTGCAGAGTCCCAAGGCGCCACAGTATATCTTCTGGTACCACAATTCTCGCATGATCAACTACGACAAGGACAGGTCGACGGTGCACATTGATACGGGTCCGCGCGTCAGGTCAAGGCTGACGGTGAACAATGCCAGGTCGTCTGACTCGGGGAACTACACGTGTGCAGCAGCCAACACGGACCCGGCCTCCATCACGGTGTATATAACGGAAGGTGAGCGTGTGTGGAGTGTGTGTGTGTGTATGGGGTGGGGGTGGGGGGTGGGTATTTTGCGGGTTTTGTTTGTGTGTGGAGAGGAATGTTGCATAGGTTGTTGTTTTTTTCTTTGATAGATTTCTCTGAAGTAGGAAGGCTTTCATATATACTTGTTTCATGATTTGGATTTATTGGCATGTGAAAAATAGATTTGTCTTTTGTTATTGCCTTTTTATCAAACATTTTTATAACTACCAGGAATGGCACTAATGACAAACCCCAAAGTGAGCGCCTATACTAACGGCACCATTATTCTTCCTCGCAACAGCCAACAAGATAGCTGCCATCCAGCCCCGCGCTGTTGACGGTGCCAACTCCCTCAGCGGATGCCTGGCCCTGATGACGGCCCTTCTGTTCCTGTGCCACGCCCTTGCAGCCTACTGAGTCCTGCTATCCTGCTCCCCGCCCTTCTGAATCCGCTGCCGCGCCCGCGAGGCTCACGGGCGGCACCAGACACGCCGCTGTGCTCGCTGCGTTTTCTCGCCAGCGGTGAGCCGCTGCTCCCGCGCCGGGCGCTCGAGCCGCTTCGCCCCGTCGTCGGCCGGCGGCGACCCGCTGAACATGGGGAGCGTTTCTCCGTCAATGAACTTTTTGTGGCTTTACAAGCAGACTGAAAGACTGTCGCCTCCCGGAAGATCAAAGCAGCGCTGCGGCGATGCGCGCGCCGCCAGAGATGGAGAAGGGAGCATCGGCTGACTGTGTCTTCCTTTCGAGTGGAAGGAATCGCCGCTTTGGGCATCGCGCGGAGGATGTCCCAGCTCAGTGACTTACAGAGGATCCGAGAACTCAAAGTGTAACCATTTTCAGTGCGATTTGTCGAGCGAGACACTCTTTTGATAGCCTGTGTGGGTGCTCCTTCGGGCATGTGTGACTGTTATTTTCCTTTTTTAGGTCTGTGTATAAGGAGACCCACTAACAAGCCCAGTTTGAGTGACGAACTAAGCCATTGAGAGCTGTCTAGAAATGCAGATATATTCCTTTAAACTACTACGAGCCTTTCACCCTATGTTACAAATTAAAAAGTAATAAGAAAAATTACTATCTCGATGAAAGAGATTATGAAAAAAGAAAAAGAGCATAAGTAATCGAACTGTCTTACACACCTGCCAGGCACTTTAAATAGCAGTGTGTTTGCTGTATAGTCATACATCTTCATATACATGTCTCTTTGCAGCCGCGTAGAATCGCCACTCAATGGAGGTTCGGCGCACGTTGAGGCAGGCAAGTTTCGCGACAGGCCAGTGCCACCGCAGCTGCAGGCTCGGGAGAGAACAAGGATAGGACAACCTGCTTTCTTTGTTAGATCTGAATGTGCTTTTGTCCGTAAAATCCTCGGCAGCAAAACTATATCAAAGGACCGTCCCGGTGAAAAGAGAAACGTGTAACAAGACTGTCAAAGTGTGTGTATGTCCTTGCAAAACCGTTTCCTTTACGTCAGACTCTCAGCAATATGTTATAGACGTATTTGGAGTCACAACAGTTGATAGAATATTCAAAATATTGTTTACGTGCCCAAAAACCTAAATCTTTGATGTAAACGTCACACACACACACACACACACACACACACACACACACACACACACACACACACACACACACACACACACACACACACACACACACACACACACACACACACACACACACACACACAACACACAACACACAAACACACACACACACACACACACACACACACACACACACACACACACACACACACACACAACACACACACACTCACAAACACACAGACAGACAGACAGGCAGACTGACAGACAGACAGACAGACAGACAGAG
>NC_051393.1:41241905-41246905 GCF_015228065.2 Penaeus monodon
CACCACAGCTGCAAATAATACGTCTGTAGAGAACATCTGGGTACCTGTGCAAAGCAGTATGTATCCTTCCGTAACCACTGGTACAATCTACAGACATCCTCATGCTACAGATGAATCATTTGAATACCTCGATGTTTATAGTGAAATGTCAAGAAAAGAGAAAACACCTCATCCGTACTAAGCGGCATTATATCAGCCAGATCCGATCTCATTACCTCTACTGATGGTATCCCTTGCCAAATCGCGGACCACGAACTATTAACTATCAGAATAGACATAAAAAGGCCAAAACGATCGTAATTTGTCATGACCTGACGAATTACGATCCCCAGTCAATATATCAGTGCCAACCAGTCGACCCTCTTAAAGATTTTATAGACAAAATAAAATCAATATGATACATGATTTCTCATTCATAAATTCCCAGAGAGTGACTATCCTCACTGGGCAATGCCCCTACAATCAGATGGTAACAAAACAGGAATTTAAACCAAACAGATTAACTCCTTGCATGTCAAGAGATCATACATGGAAACAGAGTCAAATTCGACGACTCGAGACCTGGAACAACCTACAATCAATTATGAAAAACATCTCCAACCTGATTACTTTCAAGGGGAACTTAACGGAGCATCTTTTAAATTGTCAGTGACAAAAGTTATTTAAATACAAAGTTAAACCATGTACCTGTATATCTAATGATGTGACCACCTAATATTATTTTATTTTATTTAATAACTCTCCTACTAATGTACTTGATATTGTTTCTACTTATTCTGTATTACTGTTAGCTGGCATTATTTATATAAAAAGAACCATTGTAATTAATGGGATAAAGTGTTTTGACTCCATCATGGCCTACTAAACAAAAAGGACACATACTTATTATTAGGAGGAGATAAATAATAAATTGTAAAATTACTCACAGATTCAGACGCCATCCATCCATCCATCCCCCTCCTCTACCATCCCCTCTTTCCTCCTCATCCCTCTCACCCCCTCCTCCCCCATCCCCCTCTTTCCTCCTCATCCCTCTCACCCCTCACCCTCCCTCCCTCACCACCCTCCCTCTCTCCCTCCTTCCCTCCCTCCCTCCCTCCCTCCCCCTCCCCTCTCTTCCCCTCCCCTCCCTCCTTCTGTGTTTACTCATTTCCCCTCTTCTACGAGTTAGTAATTACTGCGGAGAAACTGGGAAGACGTAAGTGCGTCAGACTCGACTCGACCAGAAAACTTGCGGAGGAGGAAAAAGGCGATAAAAGATAAGCACAGAAAACCGAGAGCATAGAGAGAAGAAAGAAAAGAAGGAGGAAGAGCAGGAATAAGAAAACTTTGAGCTGATAACATCATTATTTCTAAACTAACGGTGACGAGAAAAACAAAGATAAAGAAGAAGAATGTGAGAATGTGACTTCTTGGGAAACATTATTAACGAGAAGAGGGAGCTAAAGAAACGGGGGAAGAACAGAGTAGTGGGAGTTATACGGAAACTTTAGAAATGAGAGAGAGAGAGAGAGTGAGAGAGAGAAATGAGAGAGAGAGAGAGAGAGAGAGAGAGAGAGAGAGAGAGAAAGAGAGAGAGAGAGAGAGAGAGAGAGAGAGAGAGAGAGAGGGAGAGAGAGACAGACAGACAGACAGACAGACAGACAGACAGACAAGCAAACAGACAGACAGACAAACAGACAACAGAGACAGACAAACATACAGACAAACAGACAGACAGACAGCAGAGACAGAAACAGACAGACAGAGACAGAGAGAGAGAAAGATACTCACATATAAAGATTATTATCTTTATCATACATCATATAAAAAAGGCAAAAAAAAAAAAAAAAAAAAAAAAAATTAACTTTATCATTAGCTTCTTTGTTTGTACCCTACGCTTTCTTCAGTATATCATGGATTACAAAGATTAATCAAACTACTCTAACAAAAGATATATGAGTCGAAGGAAACAATATAAATAAATGTATCGAATCGTCTAAATACTATTTAATTACAGTAAAAGAGTAAAGATAAATACATATTTTAAAATGGTATGATTGTAAAAAATACATTTATTTTGCGTTTGTATGCTAAAAAAAAAAAAAAAAAAAAAAAAAAAAAAAAAAAAAAAAAAACGTGCTGATCATATTGCCATTATTTTTTCCCTTGCCGTGAACTGTACAGCATGAACTTTTGATTATCTATGAATAATCTATGTATACTAACGTCCAGTTTATACATCGATTCGTCTTTTTTTAACAAAGATAAAAAGTTTTTTTTTTCTGAGAACATTTCAATACAATTTGCTGAATAAAAATGACAACTGGCAGTTGAATTTTGTTTAAATTCGGCCTCCCGGTTTTAGATAAATTTCGTATTCATATGACATGCAAATGTGCGAAAGTTGTTATAGTTGTAACCATAAAAAATAATATATTTATTGTGTTTCCTTGGCAAACATATGCTGTCCTTATTTGCTAACAGCATAATATATATCAATAACGTGATAAATATGAATGTGTGATCGTAGACGACAATCAATTTTCACCATTCACAAAGTTTAGAAAATCACTTACTCTATTTCTAGATAAGGAAAAATATAACCGAACACTTTTACACACCGTTTTAGCAACCCTAAACCGGTGTGATTTACAAACTTACAGGAATGGCCCACACGAGGAGCCTTGCCATAAACTGCACCCTTAAATGGGTCTCAGATATCGCCCATCGAAGACCATTAAGATATGCCGCGCCTACGATTTTACAGGCGATCGCATCTGGAGTAGGAAACGGAAAACGGGAGCGGACGCGAAGGGGGAGCTGCGATAAATGCCATCAGCTGTCCTGTTCTGAGACTGGCCTGTGTTCAAGACAGTGTAATAGAAATTCCTTGTATCCATGTTTCGTGCAGTTTTATTGTTATTATTCATTATTAACATTTCTTCTTCTTCTTCGTCTTCTTTCTTCCCTAATAATTTCATGGCGTTTACGAAGCGTGAGGAAGAACCATTGCGTAATGAAAATCTGCTCATATTCAAGAAAACATAAATATAAACCACCGAAAACGGCAGATTATATGAAATGAAGTACCGTATTATGTTTTTTTCTAACATGGAAAAATTAGAAGCAGAAACCCATGGAGATTTTGTCCGACATATACAAAAGTATATGTCGGAGAATCACGCCAGGAAATAAAAAATCACAGGAGAGACTAACATCTTTCTTTCTTTTTTGTCCTTTTTAATTGGAATGTAATATCATGAATCCATCTTACAGAATCATTTCTGACATATTAATGATAACACCAGAAGGGTACATTCTCACCTTCACTCCGGTTGAAGAATTTAGAACGATGTCGAAATCGAGTGAAATACTAACACGTGGTAGGAATGATTGATTTTTGGAATCCTGGTTATGAGGACTTTGTCAATTCATTTTATTCGCTATATACGTCGTTCGAACAGAAATCTGTACTGCACAATGCAGCTCCTCCCTATATTCACTCTCTTGCTAAATGTTATAACGACGAAAAAAAAGAAAAAACGTGTCTTTTCTCCAACATAAAGACTATTAACCTCCTTTTGCACGACCTACATACAGGCATAGGAGATCAGTTTTCGTTCACTTGCTATATGATATATGGTATTAAAAAGAAGAAATAAATGTGACTTTGCTCGAATATACACACATTTTATTACCTCACTGCAACTATTTCACTCGCTGTATATACGATAGAATAATGAAGAAGAAAAATATCCGTTAATTGGTTACCATTGACACATATTTTCTTCCTTCTCACACAACTTGCAGAGTCCTAAAAATCTTGTGTTCATTACTAAATGATATGTAACAACAATAAAAAAAGAAGCAAAGAAAAATTAAAATAAAATAGAAATAAAATGCATGACTTTCCTCCAATATACACACCATTTACTACCTTATCCCACGACCTACAGCGAGTCCTCAGGGAAATCCCCCAGACAGACGAGATTTATCCAGTCTTCATGTCTCGAAATTGGATACTCTTCTCGTTGGTCTGTTTTCCCTTAGGTGATCATCCTCTCCTTAGCCACAACCAGGGCTGCCTGGATGACCTGCGAGACGACTGGACACACACACTCACACAGGTCTTTTGCTGGGGGACAGATCGTATTTGGGAAAGGTGACTCTGTCGTATTTTCCATTCTGTGTATAACGTGGTTTGTGGTGGTTAGGGTGATGATGAGATAGATGAAGGTGGTTATGATTATGGTAGTGTTGATGGTGATTATGGTAATACTGGTAGGGTTGATGGTGGAAGAAATTTTTATAGTTACAGTAACAATACTAATGCAGGTATTTTATTTTTCTTGTAATATTGATGGTATTAATGGTATGATAACCATAATGATAATGATAATAAAATATAAAAAAACAATAGAAATAACAATAATGATAATAATAATAACAATGATAATGATAACTGCAATAATAACTATATTATTATTATCATAGTTACTGGTATTTTTATAAGAACAACATTAATAATAACAATAATGGTAATAATATTGACACCAATGACAGTAACAATAATAATGATAATGATAATGATGACGATAATAACAATTTTGACAATGATAGTGATAATGCGAATACTAATACTAAAAATGGTAATAAAGATTATTTCTAATATGACAATCATCACCATCATTACATTCCATTAATTTCAAACCATTTCTAGTTCCAGAACAAAAACTTCTGAACGAAAATTAAGTGTCAAGTTGATTCTAGTGCCATCGACTTTCTTCAGATTTATGATCATTATACATTTATACTCGTTATTTTGCTTCTATACTATATTACTCTTTGTCTATGACTATTAGCTATCACTTACTTATCTATCTATCGCATCTAATACTTCTTTAAAAGAAAATTACATTCAAAAACCCTTCTTGACCTCTCCCTAACCCCTCTCCCTCCTGTAAAAAAAGAAGAAGAAGAAGAAAAAAATTTAGCTCCCTTCAAAACTGACAAAGGTT
>NC_051393.1:41254405-41256905 GCF_015228065.2 Penaeus monodon
CAGGGAATTGATGAGTTGGAGGAGACCGTACGGGGGCTGCGGGAGTCGCGAGATAGTGACCACTGCGACATCGCCAACCTCCAAACTACTACCCGTATGCTCGCACCAACGGTCTTGACGGCGGCAGCAGGAGGAACAGTCTGTGTGTTGACAGGTTGGAGGAACTGCCCTGGGGAGACCGGGAAGCAATCCATCGTCAAGGTGCAGGCTTTCCTGAAGGAGCAGCTGAGCTTGGAGAAAGGGCCCCTAAAGCACGTCCACCGCGTCGGACCGCCTCCGTGACCGCCACACTCGGACGATCCTGGTGCGGTTTTCCAGTCTGGCGATGCTCGGAAGCTGCGGGGATCCGTCTTCATTTACGAGGACCTGTGCCCGGAATCCTAACGCGTAAAGAGAGAGATAGAACGACGACAGGAAGGCCAAATCCGAAAGAAAAATTTGCCTATTTTGTCCGATCGAAACTTACCATCCGTGATCGTCAGCCAATGAAAAAATTACCCTTTCCACCCTCTATCCCCTCTCCTATCCTCCAATGCAGCTACTTCGAGCCTCAACACCAGCACCACAACCAACGCTTCCACCATCACTAGTACTACCAACATGTCCACTACTATCAGCAGCTACCATCCCGCCCTCTACCATTACAATCCAGACCACGACTGCAAACAACCACGCCAACGATGCCGCGCTACCCCTAGAATCTTCCACTAACGATTCCCCACAACGACATAAGGAATTTACGTGATTGTAAAGAAGAATTTCACACAACGAAACACGTAATGCACTAGGCGTATAAGAGGGCAGAAATATTAATCAGTACGAAGCTAGTCATGAGTGAAGTGTTCTATTTTCATGATGTGATTGACGATGGAATTAACAAGTCATATATGCATGAGACTAGACAAGAACAATATTCCAGTTCTTATAATTTTGAAACTGAATAATTCTATCATTTCGGTAGTACGGTAGGTAATGAATGTAAGTAGAATGAGAACGAACACAGCAGATTTATTGTAGAAAACTTGCAGATCCGACATTCAGTATCCAACACTATCCTCTCCGATGAACTTAACATAGTATTAATGAACTGCCAGAGGTCCAATCTCAAATTAACTTTTCTGAACTCGAAAAGCATACTCTCAAAATCAGATTGTTACGTGGAGGAATTACAAGCATTTTTAAAAAGAAAAATTGGTCTTATTGACTTTTGCAAAAACAAGCTAACTAACGACAGTGGATCTTTGTTCACTATACCGAATTGTTAGCTAATCACAAAGTCCAGTGGAGGATTAAGCCTTTATGCACGCGATGGTATCAAAATTAAAATTAAGTATAATCTAGCAGTCAACAATGAACACATTGAATCGTTATTCGCTGAAACAGTTTCTAATATTGGCCGTATAAGGGTCGTCTGCAGAATTTGAATCGACTTCAACAAATCTGCTTAGCACATTTTTAGCACAAAAAATTCACGTGACTATGTAATAGCTAACTGTACTTCAGATCTACTGCAAATAAGTATTCAAAACATGGTAATGGACACAATCAGTACATTCAAAAGTCATAAATAATGTACAATTCCACACCCAACATGCATTATGCAAACTTCTGCAACATAATTAGACCATATATGGAGCAATAACATAGACAATAACCTGTGCGATCACTTCCCCATATTATCCCTTTTTCATACACAACCAAACTTGTATGTTAAAAAACAACAACAAAAAAACGCACAGATAAACGATTTATATTGTAAAATTGAGTTTAAAAAAAGGAATTAAAAATACCAATTGGCAATCCGTATAGGATTCCCGAAATAAAATGTGTGCCCTTGGAATATTTCAAAGACAATTACAAGAGACATGAAATTAATTATCCGTTTATTACAGAAACGATAAGAAATACACATTTCTCAAAGATTTACATTTCAAATGAAAAAAGAAGGCCAATAACATGCTGTATGCAATATAGAAAACTTATCATTCAAATGATTCGCAGAGTAAACGTAAATATTTAAGAACAAAACATAAAGAATCAAGGTCTGACATCAGCAAATCAAGGTCAGTAGTAAACAAAGTCCTCAACAGGAAAACCAAGGACAATAACTGCCTTACCTGAAAGTCTCTTGCTCCCGATCACTTCAATAAACACTACCAATGTTGCACCCTCACTGTCTACTAAAATAACCCCACCGAAAACCTTATTCTCGTCATAGCACCCCACGTGTTCTTAAGAAAAAAAAATAGCCTCAGACGAGTTTCTTCCTCTCAATGATAGTGTTCCGGGTTATGATGAATTAACCGGAAAAAAAATTCTTCTTATACTCTTTCACCAATAATTATGTCAAACTGTAACAGATCACTAGCATCTGGAGTACTCCCTGATCCCCTGAAAATCGCAAAAACGATTTATAAATCCACAGATGGTGCAGACTCGAATAACTATCGACCGATATCAGTCTTACATTTCTTAAGCAAGATCTTTGAAAAGGTTCCTT
>NC_051393.1:41276905-41284405 GCF_015228065.2 Penaeus monodon
GATGATAATACTGTTGTCTTTTTGAGTGACTGTAGGGGTGACATGATGTCATCAGGCTCGTTATCCTGCTTAACTTGGCGTGAGAAAATTTCCTAAAGGTGTTGTTAGCTATTGTTGCTATATTGTTGGTGACGTTGTTAAGGTTGTTTTTGTAAATATCACATTTTTTATGTTTCCACATAGCTTTTCAAAATATAGGTAAAATTTATGAAAATTAACTTTAGATGGAGGCATACAGTAATCCAGTCTGAGAGATAGTACATTTTTTTGTTCTTCAGATAGAATTTTGTCAGAGAAATTGAAGATTACTTTCGATTTATCCACTTTTTTCCTAATATCAATGCCTAATTTTAGGAGCTTCTTGCTATGGATGTTGTCTACATGAGTTATTTTTTTATGAACATTGTTCATGATCAGCCTTGATATACAAATGTAATCAAGTGGTGATAATGTAGACTTTAGCAAATTTAATTCCTTATTGAGTTTAATATTGACACTAGTTTCTTTTCTCTTTGACTAGTAATTTCTCGGTCCAGGAGGACAAAACACCAGGAGCGATATGTGAGGGTGCTTTCAAATACAGGGTTATGAACACGAAAATTAAGGAATTGTGGGATAACATCATAGTTTTTACATATGTTCAGAAACTTAATGTCCTTCTGCAGCTTCTTGGAGCGGTAGGAAAGCTTTTCAGTTCGTCTGAAGGTATCCAGTGCTGTCTTGCCATACTTGCTCTTTATATACGTCGTTATAGGCTTGCCACTCAGGCGTCTGATAGTAAGGACGAAGAGGTAAACTAAGACGGCCGTAAAGAACTTCATGATTTATTACAAACGTTTCGAAGATGATCAAATCTCCATCGTCAGTGCTGTAATTAATGAACCAAAAAGAATATGCAGTTAGACAACAATAGATATAAAAACATGGTTCCAATATGTATAAATTAATGAGGATGAACGTAAGGGCAAAACAATTGTACATAAAACCAAAGACATAATTCAAAAGACGATAAAAAGGCCAATATATATAAAATTACAAACAATTTAACACAAAAATAAAACATTAATACAACGAGGGTAAGCAAACTGACCAATTGCGGGTTTGTAAGCGGGTCAAAAGGTGAACAGGGTAGTTGCTGTGGAGGTGTTATTTAGCTCAGGAGACATCTTTTGTATAAACAAAGATTCTGAAATGATGAGGTCCTAGATTTGTAAAACTACCATATATGGGTAAATTAAGCTTTGAAATAAGAAAACAACTAAAATCTCTCCTCCAGAATAATTACCCCCAAATCAAGTTCACTTTTGTTTTTAGCAACACTAACACTATCAATAATTTTTTGAAACATCCTAAGAGTTGCCAATCTGATTTATGTTCAAATGTGGTATATTTATTTACCTGTCCTAGCTGTCAAGCAAGGTACGTGGGGTCAACCTCACGGTGGTTACGTCACCGCATAGCAGAACATAAAGGCAAGTCCTTTCGTACTGGCCTCCCCTGAGTAAACCATCATTCTCAGCCATAAGAGAGCACTCCTTGCAACACTCACATCCTTTTTCCAACACAGATTTTCACATACTAACGTCCCTCTCCTCTCGCCAGGACCTCATCATTTCAGAATCTTTGTTTATACAAAAGATGTCTCCTGAGCTAAATAACACCTCCACAGCAACTACCCTGTTCACCTTTTGACCCGCTTACAAACCCGCAATTGGTCAGTTTGCTTACCCTCGTTGTATTAATGTTTTATTTTTGTGTTAAATTGTTTGTAATTTTATATATATTGGCCTTTTTATCGTCTTTTGAATTATGTCTTTGGTTTTATGTACAATTGTTTTGCCCTTACGTTCATCCTCATTAATTTATACATATTGGAACCATGTTTTTATATCTATTGTTGTCTAACTGCATATTCTTTTTGGTTCATTAATTACAGCACTGACGATGGAGATTTGATCATCTTCGAAACGTTTGTAATAAATCATGAAGTTCTTTACGGCCGTCTTAGTTTACCTCTTCGTCCTTACTATCAGACGCCTGAGTGGCAAGCCTATAACGACGTATATAAAGAGCAAGTATGGCAAGACAGCACTGGATACCTTCAGACGAACTGAAAAGCTTTCCTACCGCTCCAAGAAGCTGCAGAAGGACATTAAGTTTCTGAACATATGTAAAAACTATGATGTTATCCCACAATTCCTTAATTTTCGTGTTCATAACCCTGTATTTGAAAGCACCCTCACATATCGCTCCTGGTGTTTTGTCCTCCTGGACCGAGAAATTACTAGTCAAAAGAGAAAAGAAACTAGTGTCAATATTAAACTCAATAAGGAATTAAATTTGCTAAAGTCTACATTATCACCACTTGATTACATTTGTATATCAAGGCTGATCATGAACAATGTTCATAAAAAAATAACTCATGTAGACAACATCCATAGCAAGAAGCTCCTAAAATTAGGCATTGATATTAGGAAAAAAGTGGATAAATCGAAAGTAATCTTCAATTTCTCTGACAAAATTCTATCTGAAGAACAAAAAAAATGTACTATCTCTCGGACTGGATTACTGTATGCCTCCATCTAAAGTTAATTTTCATAAATTTTACCTATATTTTGAAAAGCTATGTGGAAACATAAAAAAACTGTGATATTTACAAAAACAACCTTAACAACGTCACCAACAATATAGCAACAATAGCTAACAACACCTTTAGGAAATTTTCTCGCCAAGTTAAGCAGGATAACGAGCCTGATGACATCATGTCACCCCTACAGTCACTCAAAAAAGACAACAGTATTATCATCACCAAACCTGATAAAGGTCGTGGAGTCGTAATCTTAAATAAATGTGACTATCAACATAAATTACTTAATATTCTTAGTGACCGCACAAAATTCAAAAGAATCACTATTGAAGTATCCACCCACTTATTGTACTTAGAGGACAAACTAAAAAGACTTCTTCGTACCATCAAATCATCCATTAACGAAAACACTTATAACTTCCTGTCAACATCTGGCTCCCGTCCTGGTTTACTTTACGGTCTTCCTAAAGTGCACAAACCAAATATTCCACTTAGACCCATTATTTCTTCCATTGGCACCTTCAATTATAAACACTGCACAATTTCTTGTCCCCATTATCTCCCCTTTAACTGCCAATCAGTACACTATAGAAAATTCTACATCCTTTGCTAATGAAATTACGACCCTTAACTTTAAACAACCAACCACTATGGCGAGTTTTGATATAGAGTCACTCTTTACCAATGTCCCCTTCATGAAACCACCGACATTATAGTTAACAATGTAGACACTTCCCAGCTTACCAATATTGGTTTAACAAAAGATAACTTCAAAAAATTACTAGATCTAGCCGCCACACTCAGTGTTCACTTTTGATGATTGTCTTTATACCCAAACAGACGGGGTTGCAATGGGCTCCCCTTTAGGCCCCTCCTATGCCAATGCATTCTTGTGCCACCATGAAAATAAGTGGCTTGAACAGTGCCCGCCTGAATTCAAACCTTTACACTACCGACGCTACATTGATGATACTTTCGTTCTTTTCAAACATCCATCACACATACAATTTGTTTCTAAATTATTTGAACTCCAAACTCCGAGTATCAAATTCACCCACGAAACACAACAGAACAACCTACTACCCTTTTGGATACCGTCGTCACCAACGATAACGGTCAATTTCATACTAGCATATACCGCAAACCGACCTTTACTGCCTCGGTCTCCATTTCCTTAGCTATACCCCTTACATATATAAAATCAATAGTATAAGAACACTCATCACCAGAGCTTATAACCTATGTAGCAATTGGTCTTTTTTTTCACGATGAAATGATGTTTCTAAAAAACTTCTTCGTGACAAATGGATATCCATTACACATTTTTGATAAAATAACAAATAAATTCCTGTGTGATAAATATTCTACAAAGCACACTATACCGTCTGTTAAGAGGGATCACAGATTTGTAAAACTACCATATATGGGTAAATTAAGCTTTGAAATAAGAAACAACTAAAATCTCTCCTCCAGAATAATTACCCCCAATCAAGTTCACTTTTGTTTTTAGCAACACTAACACTATCAATAATTTTTTGAAACATCCTAAGAGTTGCCAATCTGATTTATGTTCAAATGTGGTATATTTATTTACCTGTCCTAGCTGTCAAGCAAGGTACGTGGGTCAACCTCACGGTGGTTACGTCACCGCATAGCAGAACATAAAGGCAAGTCCTTTCGTACTGGCCTCCCCCTGAGTAAACCATCATTCTCAGCCATAAGAGAGCACTCCTTGCAACACTCACATCCTTTTTCCAACACAGATTTTCACATACTAACGTCCCTCTCCTCTCGCCAGGACCTCATCATTTCAGAATCTTTGTTTATACAAAAGATGTCTCCTGAGCTAAATAACACCTCCACAGCAACTACCTTGTTCACCTTTTGACCCGCTTACAAACCCGCAATTGTCAGTTTTGCTTACCCTCGTTGTATTAATGTTTTATTTTTGTGTTAATTGTTTGTAATTTTATATATATTGGCTTTTTATCGTCTTTTGAATTATGTCTTTGGTTTTATGTACAATTGTTTTGCCCTTACGTTCATCCTCATTAATTTATACATATTGGAACCATGTTTTATATCTATTGTTGTCTAACTGCATATTCTTTTTTGGTTCATTAATTACAGCACTGACGATGGAGATTTGATCATCTTCGAAACGTTTGTAATAAATCATGAAGTTCTTTACGGCCGTCTTAGTTTACCTCTTCGTCCTGTATATATATAATATAATAATAATATATATATATATATATATATATATATCTATATACATAAATATATATATATATATAATATATATATATACATAAAAAAATACAAACAGTCATATATATATATATATATATATATATAATATATATATATATATGCACACACACACACACACACACACACACACACACACACACACACACACACACACACACACACACACACACACATATATATATATATATATATATATATATATATATATATTATATGTATATATAATACACACATAGCTCGTCAGCTGTTCAGGCAGTCCAGGCAGCGTGCGAAGGGGCGGTGTTGAGAAATCCTTCTGTCAAAGATGCACTAAGTACATTCTCACGAAGGGTATTTCCTTATGGTAGGCAAAAGCACCATTAACATGTAATCATTTCACTTCACGAGGAAAATCAACCCCTCCATCCAGATCCATGTCTACTTGCGCTCAGAAAGGCTTCCAAGTTGTTCGAGATGTACTGTTACTTATTGCTAACTGCAAACAATGGTGGGCTGATGCAGTCCCTGGTGAGTCTTGTTGTTGGGAAAATGGCAGTAAAAAATGTTCTGAATAAGAAGATATTCATTCTCACTCATATATTTCTCTACAATTACTAAAACTAATCTTGAAAGAATGGATGTGTTAAAGTCCCTGTCGAGGAAGCCATGACTTTCTGCCTCAAAAGGAAATATCGCTTTGGCTAACTTGCCCTTACAATCCCATAGACTCCTCATCCGGGATGTATTGTCACTGTATTCGACGTCCGCAAAGACCCAAGAAACTTCGTCAGTTAGTAAGTATAAACCATGTCCAAAATCGCCTGCGCCGGCCTCTCGTACTGAATGAGGGAGCTTAAGAACAGAAATCAAATGCCTCGTCGCACCTTTATAAAGAGAAGTCATGATCTGTAGTTCTTATATTTGGCCACCTACGGCCGTATTAAGATAAGTAAGGAGCACGTCTCGAGGGTCAAAATCGAAAATCATAGATCAAACCAGTGCTGAATTTTCGTCATGGTAAGAAAGAAAACGGTTACCATCTACGCCTCGAACTGCTCAGCATCAGATATTGAATTTCAAAGTGTGCTAGAAATACATAAGGTTCACAGACTTTACGTAAATAAAAGTCTACAAATAAATTCTTGAGGGCACCATAGAGGCCTTCAAAAAAGCAGTGGCCTTGTTGGATACAAGAAGAGGGGTTTCTTCCAGAACTCGCTCTGCATCCATTACACAAAGTCGGGATGTTTCAGATGGAAATGCATTTCTCTGAGCAGAATCTGTGAGGAGAGCAGTGATTTGGTCTCCATGCCTGCCTCGGAATGAAATTGACCAATTTATGTAACGGCTCTAGATCCCAGACCGATTTAAATCGCCGCAGACATATAATCCGAGAGCGATAGGAGCGGGCGAGCCTTATCAAAAATGAGTAGCACCCGGCACGCCCAGGTGCATCTTGCCGCCCTCGCCTCACGCAGAAAGCATGGGTCAGGCGAGGGAAGAAAAGGGGAAGGAAGAGGGCATGGCAGATCTGGTTAGTGTAATGAGTATGCACAAAAGACACGCCGTATGTACGAATGCAGAATATATATTGCAGAATGCATGGAAACATAATGAATATGACAACAGACACATGTGTATATATAGATATATATTTCGGTTAATCGTTTCATCTGATGAGGTACTCTTGAAGAATTCGAAACGTTAAGATTCATTGTTATTTATTATTGAAGCTGCATTTTTAAAAACTCTATCTACCTATCTATCTATCCATTTATCTATCTATCTATCTATCTATATAAGTTTGTATATATATGTATGTATATATATATATATATATATATATATATATATATATATATATATATATATATATATATATATATATATATATATTGTTGTTTGTTTGTTTAACAGCCACTTATTCCAGTGTAGAATCTAGGCCTTCCACACACACACACACACACACACACACACACACACACACACACACACACACACACACACACACACACACACACACATATATATATATATATATATATATATATATATATATATATATATATATATATAGATAGATAGATAGATAGATAGATAGATAGATAGATAGATAGATAGATACACACACACACACACACATACATTTATATATATATATATATATATATATATATATATATATATATATATATATATATGTATATATATACACATCTTCTTCTTCTTTTAACGGTAGGTTCATGTCTGAGCCGCCGTGGTCACAGCATGATACTCAATTGTAGTTTTCATGTTGTGATGCTCTTGGAGTGAGTACGTGGTAGGGTCCCCAGTTCCTTTCCACGGAGAGTGCCGGTGGTACCTTTTAGGTAATCATTCTCTCTATTTATCCGGGCTTGGGACCAGCACTTGACTTTGGCTGGCTTGGACACCCAGTGGCTAGGTAGGCAATCAAGGTGAATTCCTTGCCCAAGGGAACAACGCGGCGGTCGGTGACTCGAACCCTCGAATTCAGATTGCTGTCGTGACAGTCTTGAGTCCGACACTCTAACCATTCGGCCACCGCGGCCTTGACGATCATGGGCTTCCATGATTTTTTCTTAGCAATTTAGAGCGGTGGTTTGCCATTGCCTCCGCCCGGTGTTTTTATCGAGTCACCA
>NC_051393.1:41289405-41294405 GCF_015228065.2 Penaeus monodon
AAAAAATATCCGTCATAAAAAAAGAAAAAGAAAATACAGCAACGTCCAATTTTTGTTAGATAGATACCTAATGCATTGAAATAAGCAAACGCGTCAAAATCATTAAACATTTTCCCTTGGCTGGAGAGGCAGCAGAGAAAACGAACAGATAAAAACGATTTTTTCCCCAGCACAGTATTTTCCACGATGACTAACTATTGGTCCATAATTATGTATTAAAATTGCTTGAACATATATCGCAAAAAACACTTTTTCATTAGGCAGACTCATGTCACTATTTGTGGTTAATAACTTCCTTCTAGAGAAGCATAAATCATTTATTTCACAAATGATAATTGTTTGCAATTAAAGGGAAAAACACAAAGAACTGCTACGTCACGCCAAACCAACGCTTTTGTTTCAGGATTCGGGAATAAACATTTATTTTACAATGTACTGATATCACTGTACTAAAATTACTGTGCACACGACTGATTAAGTACTTAGCAAGTTTCAGAATTTAGAATGTATTAAACCCTTGGCTGTATTCATGTGGAGCTCCTCGCACCTTGCGGGTAGGCTTAACGGAGGTAATCCAGGAGATATAACATGGTAGAAAAAAACACTATACAGAAATTAGATTTTTGAAAAGGGACACAACCTTTCCGAAATTCTCCTGGATTTCATTTCATTACATTATATAAACTACATCGAAAGTATGAATACTTGTCTCATATTTGCTGGTATTTCCGCACCTTGGAAATGCGAAAAGAAAAAGAAAGTAAGAGGATAAAAGCTTCAGCGGAAAAAAGGAAGAAAAACGTGATCGGACGAAGATTTTTCTCTTACCCTTTTAAGAAACAAAAAAAAAAAAAAAAAAATAATGACCCGAATTCTGACACTGATTTAGGGCGAAACTAAAATGTAATTTCTCGGGAATGGAAGAATACTCAAACAAGATAAGACTAAATTTGATAACCTAAGAATTTCATTACCAAAGCCTCTGGACAAAGTAAAATCTTGTATTATATGTACATACCCGGTCAATACGTCCAGAAGACCGGGGTAGATTAGCTTAGATGAGATTTTTTGTGCGTGAAGTGCTTCCTTGGTCACTGTCAAGTCCCCTTAGAGGGAAAAAGTAGGAGCCGAGATTTATGTAGAAAAGTTTGCTGCTGTTAATTGTGATGCTGCTGTTAATTTTGTTGTTGTTGTTGTTGTTGTTCTTGTTGCTGCTGCTGCTGTTGTTGTTGTTGTTGTTGTTGTTGTTGTTGTATCGCATATAGTTCCGGATTTAGCCCTCATGGGTCGATGATGGCTAATAGTGAAGCACGTTGTGAGGGATGCCAAGAACCATTAACGGTCGCACTTGGAGTGGAAAGAGACGTATGTACTTGTCTCCCCTATGCGTGCTGAAAAATGTATTGGGGTAGAATCGTGACATATAATGGGATTTGATTTTTAATATAATATGTATAACTACTTATTTTCCTTATAAAAGACTCTATTTATTATTCAATTTTAAAACGTTTGAAACATTTTAACATTTTAATCCCAAAATGTATTCGCCGCTAATGACCTAAGCTGTTGATGCGGCAGTTAATTTTAAATAATCAATCAACCAGTCAAGTCAGGCGATCAAGGGGACCATGTGTCTTTAAGTTTTGATATTTTTTTCCGCTTGTGAGTATCGACTTTGCTGTTTATCCTTGCATTTCCACACGCAGAAGAGCTTCCATCTCATATATATATATATATATATATATATATATATATATATATATATATATATATATATATATATATATATATATATATATATATGAGAGAGAGAGAGAGAGAGAGAGAGAGAGAGAGAGAGAGAGAGAGAGAGAGAGAGAGAGAGAGGGAGAGAGAGATATGCATGAGTTTTAGATTTACGAAAAAACTATTAAATGGGGATTTCTCCTAAGTTTACTCAGAACGCATATTTTCTCCACTAAGATGTGCCTCATAATACTTTCTTAACAAACCCACACTGTTCATGCCACGGTTCTCATCTTCGAAACTCATTTTATTTTACAGACCGCCGGTATTTTATTTAAGAGAACTACCATTTTCCGAAATTTTAAATTCCCATGAGCTCATGTGCATGATTTTGCGTTGAGAATGAGCTTAATCGGATCTTTGCAGTATAACTTATGGAATGAGGCACCGTAGTATAATAAAAGGGTGGAACCATATCATTCGGCCCAAAGCCTTCACCTACAAACTCTGCAGGTTGCCATTCCCCGGTCTGCAAGGAACAGTTGGGCTCGAATCACTCGCGGCGCCAGAGAGCCTCGAACTCCCCAATGCTAGAGCAACACTTGGGCCCGAGATGCGGAATACAAGAGGAAATAAAGAACAAAAAAAAAAAATGAAACAAGGCACTTGTATTTAAGCGTGCCTTTTGTTAGTCATTGCTCGTATGTGTTTTAATTCCTATTCAAATGATAAGACAACATTTAGTTACATGAATCTGGTGCAATATGAGTCTGTGGAACCGCGCTTTATTGATAATTACATAACCGTCAACTAAGTCTGATGGTTGTTACCTGGTCGTCAACTGTCACTCGGGGCTGCGCGAGCGAGAGGTGGAGGGGGCCGGCGACGTCCAGTCACATTGTGATATCAGAAAATTACGTTATGCATTCCCTGTGCGGGAACCGGGAAGACGCATAGATAGATGTCTTTGTCTTGCTATTATCAAAATTTATCTATGCATGTATGTAAACTGACTTCAGACATGACAGGTCCAAGTCTGCAAGAAATGTAAGGGAATACATGTAAATGCAAAACATACCGCAATAACATATTCATATTCAGTGTATAAGCACAGCACAAAAGGATCAATTTGATAGGTTAAAATCTGAATTTACTAAAGCACCGAAGGAGAGCCACAGTGTAATATAGACTTAGCATAGTATAGGAGTGAGCTTTGAAGGATATTAGCAAGCAGAGACAGAGCAAACATTGAACTCGAACTTTCTTTGTCGAATCAGTGTTATTTTTCTGAAACACACACACACACACACACACACACACACACACACACACACACACACACACACACACACACACACACACACACACACACACACACACACACACACACACACAATCGATTTGGATAAATAAAAGACTCGAATCTATGCCACTTCAGGTATGCCCCAGAATGATCAGCAATTATATCATTGCTGAGTAGATAGTTAAGGCTTTAGAGTAAGATCATAGCTGCACTGATGTTGTGTGATACGTTGGTTTTACTATTGTCCATTCTTGGTCATACCTTCAGTGTGTATATGTATGTATGTATATAAATGTGTGTGTGTGTGTGTGTGTGTGTGTGTGTGTGTGTGTGTGTGTGTGTGTGTGTGTGTGTGTGTGTGTGTGTGTGTGTGTGTGTGTGTGTGTGTGTGTGCATCTGTATGTATACGTATGCACACACACACACACACATTATAATAATTGATAATACTTTCTTTGATAATCAAACACAGTTCCAACATTGTTTCGTCTCTTCCTTTTTAGCATACAAGTGTACTGTTTGAAACAAACCAAAGAGAGAGAGCATTGAAACATACTACATCCTGAATCTATAATTTAGCAGCAAATAAAAGCAAGGCCTCGACAGTAATTAAAATGCGCTGAACCTCATTTCATTAAAATTAGGATGGGTCTGTTTTTAATCATAGCATTTTTTTTTAGCGAAACTGGCCGATGGTAAACCTCATACTAATTCCAACAGAAAATTGTGTTAAGTAAATTAATGACCATCCTGCTATCATTATGATATCAATACCGTTGTTGATATCGCAACTGCATTACTACTAGCTTTGATAGTGGTCGTAATTCAATTATTAGACCGATAATAGTGTGAGGAATGTTCGATTAAGGGCAGTTGCAAGTATAACTGAAAAATGCCTTGTTTTTAATATCAGGAATATACTAACCATAACTTATTTTCTTGTCATTATCATTACCATTATGCTATTATTATTATTATTATCATTATTATCATCACTACTATTCATATTCATTATTGTAAATTATAATAATAATCATTATTATCACCATTATCATCATCACCATTATTAGGATCCTCACCATTTTTAGGATTATCATGATCATCATCACCATTATTAGCATCATCACCATTATTATTATAATCACCATTATCATCATCATTATTAATATCATCATTATTATCATTATCGTTATCCTTGTCAATGTTACTGTTATCATCATTATTACCAATATCAATATATTTTTCATTATCATTATTATTACCATTATCTTTATTTAATTTATATTTATGCGTCTGGAAACAAGGTGGATTATCAGTCAATAAAGATGTTTTATGATTATGCTTGCGTTACGATTTATTTTAATCTCCATAAATACCAATATTTTTTCAAGAAACCCTATTTGGGGATCTTGGAAAATAATTTATGCACCCCCCCTCCCCAGATTTTTTTTTTCTCTCTCAAATAATCGCAAAAATAAATAGGGGACCCTTATTGGCTTATTAATACGCATAAACAGGCAGGTTTAGCAAAGCAAAAAGGAAACTAATAACTAATATCTGCAACTTTTTTTTATGAAAGTTTATCATGTAATTATCATAACTCCACTTACATGTATATGAGGGTGCATATGCATATACACATGTACATGTGTACACATATTTACACATACATACATTTGAGTATATATAAAAATATATCCAAGTCAACATGTATACTTAAACTTTGAGTTTAAATTATGGTACGCGTTGCATTTTACAGGAAATGGAAAAACTCTTCACACAGTTAAAATAGTTTGCTCAATAACAATAAATATCCATTGGAAGTAGCGATGAAAGGATAGTCATCTAAAGATAGACTGTTTATATACTTTATAATCGGAAAAGGGGGAAGTATTGTTTATTCAGAGAAAACCTAACAGAGCGAGACAATTAGAATTACCAAAAATACAGTTCCTTCCCTGTTTTTTAAATT
>NC_051393.1:41384405-41389405 GCF_015228065.2 Penaeus monodon
TTCCTATCAATTCATTTAGGTTGTTAACAGAGGCAGCGTGAAGGAATTGAGAGTCGTTGGCGTACTGAATAAGAAGACAGTTTTTTGCAATTGATGACAGATCATTAATGAATATAATAAATAAGATTGGGCCTAGGATTAATCCTTGTGGAACACCGAACGAAATTGGTTGCTTTGATGATACTTTTTCATGGATTTTGACTGATTGTGTTCTCGCAGACAGGTAACTTTTGAACCAAAAATTATCAATTTCGTGATTTGTTAGTTTCTTTACACATAATTCATGGCTGACACTGTCAAAGGCCTTCGATAAATCACATAGAGCGAGCAAATTGATCTGGTTGTTGTTTATATTTTTATAAATTTCATTTGTGACTTTTAATAATGCTGTTTCGGTTGATAGTTTACTCCTAAACCGTGTTGCGTGTTAGATATAAGGTTATTATGTTCCAAAAATTGGTTTGCTACTATTTTCTCGAGAACTTTAGATATTATTGGTAGTATAGTGATGAGTCGATAATGATTAGTTTTGTCTCTGTCACCGAATTTGAAAATAGGTGTTATGATACCATGTTTCCAGAGTGAAGGATAAACACCGGTGACTATGGATGTATTAATAATGACTGTCAAATAGTATGCAATTGCTGGTAAACTATCGTTTATGAAACGATGTGCAATGCCATCCGCTCCCACGGAGTTCGTCTTTCTTAAGTGTTTTATTGTAAGAATAATTGTTTCTACTCCTACTGGCTGCGGTCTGAAAAAAAAAATTGTTGTAGGCCTCGTTTCGTTAGTTTTGGGTTTTTATGTAGGGGAGATTGTCGTTCATAAAGTCGTCCTCCGACTTCTGCAAAGAAGTTATTAAAGTGTTGTATGTTGTTTAAGGAAATGTCTGTATTCTGTGTCTTCTTAGGCACTAGTGTATTTACTAGTTTCCATGTTTCGGCAGAATCGTTTCTACATTCATTGAATCTACTTTTAAAGTAATTTGTTTTCGCACAAAGGAGGAGTGTTTTCACATGCCTCTTCTTATGTTTTTATTCAGCCTTTAAGGGCGGTGTCATATCTGTTTTTTTTGAGAGCTTAGGAGTATTATTTTCCTTATCATTTATGTCCCTCTTTAATGTTGTCACTTATCCAAGGGGCGGGAGGACGTCTGACTGTTTTTGTTTTATAAGGTGCGGAGGCATCGATACCGTTCTTTATCACGTGTTAGAATATTTACTTGTCTGTTGACGTCATCTGTTGTTAAGATCTCTGAGAGTAACGTTGGCAATAATATGTTGGCAGAGTAATTGAGGATTTTATTGTGTTAAGTCGCGAGATGTTTTAGTGACTGGTTTTCGCTTTGTTTTTTTTACATTTATGGTCAAGGTTAAAAGCTCGTGATCTGCAATGTAGCATGGGGCAGCGTCTCGTGTGAAGTATGATATCGGGTTTGTTTGTTATTATGACCATCTAATATGGGTGAGGTGTTTTCTGTAATCCTTGTAGGTTTTCTTTATAAGTTGTTCAGTTTTATTTTTATCAATTATCCCATATAACTTTGCATTTGTTTATTTAGATCGTCATTTAAGTCACCTAAGTAAAAAGAGGTTTCTCTTAGTGACATTTCTCTGGAAATATTTTCAATATAAATCAAAGATTCTGTGGTGCATGGAGGGTGTCATAGATTGTGCCGATGAGGAAGGAAGGATACATACTGCTTTGTACGGTTACCCAGATGTCCTCTACTGCTGTATGATTTACAATTGTAGAGGACATCTTATTTGATTTAAGGGTATCGCTTACATATATGCAGACCACCTCCACGTCCTGCATCACATCTGTAAACATGAAAGTTTGGGATGCTGATGAAACTGCTTGATATTTCTTGGTGAAGCCAAGTTTCACTAATACACAAAATATCAATATTTCTCTCCTTAATTATCAGTATGATTTCGTCGAAATGACCGAGGAGGGACTGTGCATTCATGTGTTCTGTTCTGATGGTGTTTACTGGTTTGCCTGCCGGATTTGTAAAGTCAAACATTTTGCTCGTCTTTGTACTTGTTTCTATTTAGGAACACTTTTACATTGGTGGGATTGATTTTTGATCACGTGTGTCAGCTGCTGCTGACTCGGCTGAACGGAGTCCTTACCAGCCGTGGTGCCCAGCCACAGCAGTAACCTCCAGGCGACAATTGCAACTTCTCGCACCTGGGCGGGGCGCGAACCGCCGACCCCTCGGATGAGAGGCCGACACAGTACCACTGTACTAGCCCGGAGAGAGAGATAGATAGATAGATAGATAGACAGAGAGAGAGAGAGACAGAGAGACAGACAGACAGACAGACAGACAGACAGACAGACAGACAGACAGACAGACAGACAGACAGACAGACAGACAGACAGACACTGAGACAAACAAAAAGAGAATAATTCTATTCGCTTACTCGAGTTGGGATACAAACTCTAATATTATGGGAAAGATGCACGGCCCTGAAATTACAAAGGGGGTCGTGGTGTGAAATAGCTATGTGTTGGGTCGCTGGCGTCACATGGGGCATCGGATCAGGTAAGAGATCTAGAGGGGGAAAGGATGCATTGTTTTATCAGCCACGTAGAGGGGAGAATTCACCCGGTAACGTTGCGAGTATATGGCCTCTGTCGATAGAACTCTGTCACTGCTATGAAGGAATGCGCACCGGTTGGTTTTGAGAGAGAGACAGACAGACAGACAGACAGATAGACAGGCAGACGGACAGAGAGAGAGAGAGAGAGAGAGAGAGAGAGAGATAGAAAGAGAGATAGATAGAGAAAGAGAGAAAGAGAGAGAAACAGAGAGAAAAGAGAGAGATAGAGAGAGAGAGAGAGCGAAAGAGAGAGAGAAGAGAATATCGAAGAGAAGAGAGAGAATAGGAGGAGAGGAAAAGGGGGAGAGAATTGGGGGAGAAGAGAGAGAGAAAGGGGGGGGGGCGAGAGAGATGAGATAAAGAGAGGGATGGTGAAGAAAAACGTAGATACAGGGGGCGCAGTACAGAAGAGAGGGAGAGGAGAGGAGGGGAGTGGAGAGAGAGAGAGAGAGAGAGAGAGAGAGAGAGAGAGAGAGAGAGAGAGAGAGAGAGAGAGATTTTTCGTTGAGTTATTAGTATCATCTGGTGTGCAACTCTGCATTATTTTTATTTCATATTATATTGCAGTAATATTTCAAGCGGAAGCGTAAAATAACAATGATTTATTTTCTTTACTCTTTCCCGCTTATTAATTACATTATTGTTATTATCGTTCTCATCATCACCATCATCACCATTCTCACCATCATTATCCTGTGTATGTATATGTATAAATATATATATCTATATCTATATCTATATCTATATCTATCTATCTATCTATCTATCTATCTATCTATCTATCTATCTATCTATCTATCTATCTATATATATATATATATATATATATATAATTATACTATAATCTATATATATATATATATATATATATAATATATTATAATAATATATTATTATATATTATATATATTATATATATATATATATATATAAATATGAAGAATGAAAAATATTTATATGAAAAATGGAATAATGCAATGCTTGATGTAGATATATAACAACCCTCCCTGACCGGGCCTCGAATCTAGGTCACATCCGGTATGAAACCGAGTGACCTATATATAGTGCATATATATATACATATATATATATATATATATATATATATAATAATATATATTATATATATATATATATTATATATATACTTCTTCTTTTAACGGTAGGTTCATGATCTGAGCGCCGTGGTCACAGCATGATACTTAATTTTAGTTTTATGTTGTGATGTTCTTGGAGTGAGTACGTGGTAGGGTCCCCAGTTCCTTTCCACGGAGAGTGCCGGTGTTACCTTTTTAGGTAATCATTCTCTCTATTTTATCCGGGCTTGGGACCAGTCCTGACTTGGGCTGGCTAGGCCACCCAGTGGCTAGGTAGGCATTCGAGGTGAAGTTCCTTTGCCCAAGGGAACAACGCGCCGGCCGGTGACTCGAACCCTTGAACTCAGATTGCCGACGTGACAGTCCGACGCTCTAACCATTCGGCCACCGCGGCCTTGACGATCATGGGCTTCCATGATTTTTCTTGGCAATTTAGAGCGGTGGTTTTGATGTATATATATATATATATATATATATATATATATATATATATATATATATATATATATATGTACATATATATATATATATATATATATATATATATATATATATATATACATATACAGATATGCATATACATAAATATATATAAATGAATATATGTACACACACACACACACATATCTATCTATCTATCTATCTATCTATCTATCTATCTATCTATCTATCTATCTATATATATATATATATATACATATATATGTATATATATATATATATATATATATATATATATATATATATATATATATATATATATATATATATATATATATATATATATATATATATATATATATATATATTCACAAGAATATAAGAACATACAGAATAACACAAAACCTGGGAGAGAAATGCACGGCTTTGCCCATCTGGTGCAAGCGCTGGACAACAGTGCAAGCTGCACATCTCTACGTAGATATACAACATGGCCGCAACTTGCCGGCGTAAATTTTGTGCGAAAGTTTGGCCCTTTGTTGGTAATCATCATTATGGCTGATGCGGAATCGCTGCGGAAGCTGGACGACACATCTGTTATGCTGGACTGAATGGGGAGAGGCTTCCTTTTTCCTGTTTTCTTTATGATTATTAAAGTGATTTAATGAACCGGCGAGATTCTAGGCTATTTGTAATGAATGAAGGGAAATAGGAAAAGGATGTCAGCGTCTCGAAATGGGATTCAAAGTTTGAAAGTCTCTAAGGTATTTTAATCGTGAGTCTGCATTATCATTATGGTTGCCAGATTGTATGATTTAGAGGTTTAATCTTCTCGTATCATCTCATT
>NC_051393.1:41404405-41411905 GCF_015228065.2 Penaeus monodon
ATATATAATATTATATATATATATATATATATATATATTATATATATTTTATATATATATATATATATTATATATATTATATATATATATATTATATAATATATATAATATATATATATATATATATATATATATATTAATATATTAACATTTATATATATATATATATATATATTATATATATATATATATAATATATATATATATATTATATATATATAATGTGTGTGTGTGTGTGTGTGTGTGTGTGTGTGTGTGTGTGTGTGTGTGTGTGTGTGTGTGTGCGTGTGTGTAAAATATTAGTTTGTGGACTCTAAATATGAAATAATTTTACTGATCTAGTTATTACAATAATGTATCTGGGCCTACTTTACATTCCTTATTTTGTAAGGATTTCTTGCTTTAAGTTACCACAAATGTTTAAATGTATCTTCACCTATCTATTTTATGTTATTTGTGTAACTTCTTATCTTGATTTATTTCTCTTCTATTTTACTAGTCTAAAAGTCTTCATGTCTTAATTAAATGGACCAAAAAACATATATAATTAGTTTTCCCTCATATTTTACATTTTTCTTAAGACTCATTATAAAATATTTTCGTTTTTCTATCTTCAAGTTTTGCTTAAATATTATTCCGCAGACTATAAATATATAATATATTGTATTTGCATACTTTTCATGTACCGGATCTATATTGTGTGTGTACCTGTGTTAGATAACACATTAGAACCCTTTATGAGAAGGATAGTAAGAACGTACAGACACATACTAATAGCAATATTAACGTGTAAACAAAGTTGATATTTAATATACAAAACTTAGTTAGTAAATGTACTTTTTTACAGGATGGGAATATTTAACACCAATATACATATACAAAGCACAATAAACCGATTTTAGTGTATATTTGCCATCCACTCTTGCTAAGAAACAGCACCCATTTTCAAAAGGTAGTCTATGAATGAGTCTCTTGCAGTTTTTGCATTATGTGAGTGGCCACGTGCAATTGGCATTAGTTTCCCTCATGAGCATTTCAGGTCGAACAGGCTATAATGATGATGATGATGATGATGATGATGATGATGATGATGATGATGATGATGATGATGATGATGATGATGATGATGATGATGATGATGATGATAATAATAATAATAATAATGATAATAATAATAATGATAATAATAATAATAATTATTATTATTGTTATTCTGTGTATATATTCTTATTTATTTTATTATTATTATCATAATTATTATTATTATTATTATTATTATTATTATTATTCTGTATCTATATTCTTGAATCGTATTCATATTGACAAATGTAGACAAAGTATGAATGAGAATGAATATCTTCACAATACATGTATTTCTGACGAAGACGCAATCGAAACCGGTCAAATACATCTCTTGTATTGTGAAGATATTCATTCTCATTCATACCTTGTCTACATCTATATTCTTATTTATCTTTTAACCAAATGTTGCTGCATTAACACACAGAAACCATTGTACCCTTGACGACCTACATAAGTGGAGCATCAAGTAGAAATACAAATAAAACTACAAAAAAAAAAAAAAAAAAAATCGCATGTTTTGCTACACTTTGGCAATAATGTGACAAAGAATACGCAGAAATAAAAATGTTATAGATGGTTCTCTCCCCCCTAACAAATTACTGTAATATGAAATTTTACAGTCTTTGTTGTATGGCTACAGACTGATGACAAGAATAATATAGTTATAATAAAACAATAATAACCGAACTAACAGTAATAAGTAATCATTGTTTATCATCGTTTACAATAGGAGTAGGAATGGCATTTTCTTCTGGTCTCATTATCTTTATTTTTTAGTTCTTAGTTATTGTTAATGTTATTGTTATTATTAATATTATTATCATGATTATGACCTTTATTACTATTTATTATAATAATAAAAGTTAGCATCATTATCATAATTCTAATTCCTTTATTTTCATTATCATTACTATCGTTACTACTACTACTACTACTACTACTACTACTACTACTATTATTATTATTATTATTATCATTATTATCATTACAACTATTATTGTTATTACGACTGAACCGAATTCATTATACTGAACGCGGGTACCAGCACAGTCCCGTAATTAAAACGTTCTTGGAAGAGGCGCGGATTGCCACAATAAACATCCCTCGTTTGGCCAGGCCAAGGCAGAGAGAGAGAGAGAGAGAGAGAGAGAGAGAGAGAGAGAGAGAGAGAGAGAGAGAGAGAGAGAGAGAGAGAGAGAGAGAGAGAGAGAGAGAAGAGAGAGAGAGGGAAGAGAGAGAGAGAGAGAGAGAGAGAGAGAGAGAGAGAGAGAGAGAGAGAGAGAGAGAGAGAGAGAGAGAGAGAGAGAGAGAGAGAGCAGCAGCAGCAGGGCGACCACGACCATCGCGGTTCTGCCAGCCCTGCCCTGCCCTGCGTCAGTTCTTGCAAGCATAGCGGAAAAATCGCATATACATTTTCTTGAGTTAGGATTGTTCTTGTAAATACACCAGTTAGTTGACTTGATATTTTTCTTTCTATGACACAAAATAATTGTATTTGTTCCCTGGAGCCTCTTAGAAAATAATGCAGATAAGAAAAGTCAATGATAAGTAAGTTGACAATAATTAAGCGAATACTAATATGCAATATTGATATACGATAATTATTATTGTTATTTCAATAATAATAATGGTAAATATCATTATCGTTTTATGCTATCTTTGTTATTTTGTTATTAATATTTGTTATTTTTTATCATTATCTCTACTATAATCATTACATTTATCTATTACTTTTATTATTATTACCACAATTTTTAAACCGTATTCGTTGCAACATATATAGAAAAGGTATGAATGAGAATGAAAATCTTGCCAGTGTAAGATGCCATTCAAATACATCTCTTGCACTGTGAAGAAATTTATCTCCATTCATCACTAACATTATCATTATTATCATTAACAGTGACATTGATTTCCCTATCATTATTATCTTCATTACTGTTATCATCGTCATAGTTATTATCGATAGGTAAAGAGTAGTGTACCTCATTTTCCACTCACATATACACGAAAAACAAAAAATCGGAAACCGTTCCGAAATCACATCCAGTCCGTGAAATCCGTTTGCGTTTTACTGCTCTTTAAACTCAAAAAAAGAAAAGAAAAAGAAACAAAGCCATTTCGTGATGTGGAGATATGAGGGACATTGTTTCATTATGGACAAAAGACTCGTCCCAGAAGGCGTATAAAGTTTCTCTGCAAGATTCCTGATTTGAAATGTTGCGCCCGGCCATGTGGTCGGAGGGAGGCAGACGGTGTGACCCGAATGCTGATGCCAAAGGACGTGCTTTGGGTTCTGGTCTGGGGCTCCGGAGTTTCCCATGAAGCTTCGGTGCTGGTCCTCGGATCGGGGTGCTTGCTTCGCTTTCTCGGCTCCTGTGATGTTTGCTTCATTCTCTCAGGTCGTTCTGCGGTGATTGCGTCATTCTTTCGACCCGTTCTTTGACGTTTGATTCATTCCCTCGACTCGTTCTGGGATATTTGCTTTATATTTTTGAATCGGTCTGTGATTGCTTCATGCTTTCGACTCGTTGATGTGATATTTGCTTCATTCTTTCAACTCCTGCGATATTTGCTACATTCTCTCAACTAGTTCTATGGTGCGTATCGTTAAGATGGGGAACCTGTTGTAATGGGATACGCATAGATCGACACCATGTCATGTTATATATGCCGTATATGATGGTTCCACACCATATTATTTAAGCAGCATTCAGAACTGCTCGTCCAGCTTGGAGAGACGGGCATAGTATTCGGAGAAAGGAACATTCGGAGCCCCGCGCAACTTGTCCGAACAGGTCGGCAACTTATCGCTCCAGAGAGAAGTTTTTACACAAAGAAAATGCTATATGTCAGAATGTAACGTCTTTTTTCAGAGTGTTGAAGAACCTACTAAATGTGTGTGTTACTGTAAACTTGAGGATCTACATAGCTGTTTTCCACTGACAATTCAACATCAACACATGATTATAACAAAATTGATTATGACATTTAATTGTTTCTTTGCCAGCTAATCACTACAGTGGCTGACGGCTCCAAATACAGACAACTTATCAGTCGGAATCAACAACTCGTCTGTCCGAGCTGGACGAGCAGCATTAATATAGCACAATGTAAGCCTGGAAAACCTGTTGAAATAGTGACATACATATTAGAGTTGGAGTGAATAGTATGTGATGCTGTGAAGTATGTACTGCAATCCCATATGTAGATGTAAAGTATAACAACAAAAATACAAATATCATTTGATATAACTTTAATCAGTGTATTATTAATGTTCAGAAAATAATGATCCGTATATATTTGTCAAATGCAGAAAGAAATCGAAAACACATAGCTACAAAAAGTTCTCACTCACCCACACACACACACTCAGTCACTCAGTCACACACACACACACACACACACACAAACACACACACACACACACATACACACACACACACACACACACACATACACACACACACACACACGCACACACACACGCACACACACACACACACACACACACACACACACACACACACACACACATCTGAACCTATTTGGGGACCAACGGTAGTTGCTATGAAGGAAGGCCAAGTGCCGGAAGTAGATCAGTGCAAGCGCACAGGGTCAGTTATAGAGCAGGATATTTATACAGTGTAAAAAAAAAAAAAGCTGCAGAATGGGGTGCTCAAAGTGTTTGCTCTGCAGAATAGCGATGGCGGGGGCGCTAAAAGGAGTCTAGACCTGAAGGACTTAACGCAGGGCATGCAGCTTCAGGAGGAAATATCTGATATAAATGATTCGACCGTCGTGAAGAGCAAGGGATCGCCTGGAAATTGGCGAATGACGGGGACAAAATGCCCTAGCCCCGCGGAAGAAGGAAAGAGTGAGAAGAAATGGCTCTAGTAAGGTAAGATGTAACGACTCACAGTAGAAGAGCTGGCAAGGGTTGAAAATACGGGGAGAAGAAAAGAAAAAAGAAAATAATGTGAAAAAAGCGGAACAGGACACAAGTAAAGAAAGCTAAAAGGGGGTGGGGTGAATAAATAAACAGCAGAGCAAAATGTAAACAGAAGAAAAAAGTAAAAAAAAAAAAAAAAAAAAAAAAAAAAAAAAAAAAAAAAAAAAAAATATATATATATATATATATATATATATATATATATATATATATATATATGTATATATATATATATATGTATATATATATGTATATGTATATATATACATATATATATATATATATATATATATATATATATATATATATATATATATATATATATATATATATATATACAAATCTAACTGCAAAGAAATGGCAAGGGCTCTTATATTCTCGTTCAATATAGCCTCGTTCAATCAATTAGATTGTGGGTTATACATTATTAATATGCGTGTTGTTATCATTATCAATTTCTTAAATTTATGTTCGCAATCTTATAAGATGGATGGCGGGACGTTGGGACGCCGCTCTCATGATATGTCCTACCGTGATAAATCTTTTCGAACAGAATTTGGAACTTTTCTGTCCACAAAGTTGAAAGCTGATACAAAAATAATTGCTACGATTTCGTCCCCAGCTCGATTCCATCATGAAAAAATAAAAGGTTCAAAAGATCACACACACACACTCACACACACACGCACACACACACACACACACACACACACACACACACACACACACACACACACACACACACACACACACACACACACACACACACACACACACACATACACATATGTGTGTGTGTGTGTGTGCTTATGCTGATGTGTTTATATGTAATATATATACTGATGCGCTCAAGTGTGTGTGACTGTGTGAGTCTTTATCTATCAGAGCAATAGACGGAAACAAAAGGAAATAAAATAAATTCTTTTTCATGTGAGGTATCGACAGAAACTTTGTTATAAAAATGATGCAGGTTAATTATAAATTACAACGGAAGAGTCTGGTCAATTTCGAGAGTTACGTAATTAAGTGATTAAGCAAAACAATTAATTTTGAAATTACTAACTCCGTCCGGACTTTACTTTCAAGTTACCAAAGAAATTTTAGTTTAACTCTATAGCCTGTAAAAACAATATATTTATAACGATATCGTAAGTGACTTTCAAATTTCTTTACTATAGATCTAACATGCATAGTTTTGTTGTTGCTTTGTTTATTTGCGGGTATTCTCTTTTCCCGCCTCCTTGTGCAGTGGACTGAATCACATTAAATGAAAATGTATCGCTGTTTGATCTAATGTGTTGTCATTGGTCGTATATATATTTTTTTTTGAATGTGTATGATGAAAATAAGTCAAGCGCTTCTAGCTTTTTACAGATCTATGCATTACATCTTTGGCTGCAATGCCATTGATTGAAATGCATTACTTGTGTTCATATATCTAACATTTTGATTAATATCCCTTCATCCTCTTTAGCCTCTTCTGAGTTGCTCGACTCTATATCAACGGCATAAAAATTCTTCGATATCTATCCTGAAATAAAGGAATGCATGTGTGTGTGTGTGCGTGTGTGTGTGTGTGTGTGTGCGTGTGTGTGTGTGTGTGTGTGTGTGTGTGTGTGTGTGTGTGTGTGTGTGTGTGTGTGTGTGTGTGTGTGTGTGTGTGTGTGTGTGTGTGTGTGTGTGTGTGTGTGTGTGTGTGTGTGTGTGTGTGTGTGTGTGTGTGTGTGTGTGTGTATCGAATGTGTTGATAGGCTAAATTGTCGTTTTCTCCCGTAGACTTTCTTGCCGGCGCGCAATTGTCTTGTAACAAGATCATGTGATGATTCTATGATTCACCGCATCAGTATATCCACAGCTGACCTCTGCGATGTAAAAGGGGACTTATGGTAGTATATTTTGATATCATTAAGCATTAAGCGTTCATTTTTATCAACAAAATTTGAAACACTCTCACTACCTCATAGTCAAGATTACATGTTTCCAAATAAAGTTAGATATTGAATGTAACCACTGCAATCTCTAATTTATAACATAATAAAAAAATAACCCTTTGATTTTCTTTTCAAAGTTTTTAACAGAGTTGCCTTCCTAGATCAAACAGTTCTTGCAAGATTCTCGGCGACAACTTTCAGCAAAGTTAGTCTATCATAAAGCTATTATCACCGACTCTCCAGATTTTACAGATTTTAAAGTTATTTGCTTCCTGGAGAGACAGTCCAAATGTCTACCTTAACTGACCCTCTCGGCTTCCCATAAACGTTCCCAGCCCCCCCCCCCCGCCAGCTCTGCTAGAAGGCCTATTAAAACTCCCAAAAATCAGATTTTCTTCCTAAAGCTCAACTCGCCGAGGCATCGACCATCACTGACATGCTCAATATCCGGTAACCCACCACGTAGACACCTTCAGTATAAGTCAACGGATAAGTAAACACGAAAATGTTTTTAAGCACGTATACCACTATTTG
>NC_051393.1:41414405-41416905 GCF_015228065.2 Penaeus monodon
CTCTCTCTCTCTCTCTCTCTCATTTTTATATATATGGATATCAGCATGTGAGCCTATTTTCCCACTAAGCAAGAATACAATCAAACAGTGTGCTTCCTTTTCAATATTCCTACGATTTCAAAACAGCCACAGAAACCAAGGAAAAGGAGCGCTCAAAAGCGAAGTATAATTAGGATAGATAGATGGGGCTTTGTACTCTTATTCTGAGACAAGAAGGTCAAGTTACACAGAGACGATAATGACTACAACCAGAAACGCCATGAGACTATTTGTATTCTTCGTCGTCGGCTCGATGTATTAGAGGATCCGGTGCCACGTCTCTGTGATCAGCAAAATAGCGAATGTTGTGTGGCACCGGCATTAATAGTGATGCATTATGATAAACAGTGGCACTGCTGCTTTGAATTGGCTGCTGCGTGTAGTTGTATATTTGTTTTCTCCTAACCATAATAGAACTGATATGTGTATATACATATGTTTGTATGTGTGTGTGTATATATATATATATATATATATATATATATATATATATATATATATATATATATATATATATATATATATATATATTTATATATATATGAATATATATGTTTATAAATATAGATAGGTGGACAGATAGATTAGTAGACAAATGAGTATCGATATAGATATACAAAAGAAAAAAGAAAAGAAAAAATAAAATAAAATAAAATAAAAAGAAAAGACAATATATATATATTCTTTATGTGTGTGTGGGTATACCTCATGCAGAAATAAGGTAAAATAATGTAATTATACTCCTATTGATTATTGAATCATAAGATTGAATTTAATTACTCTCTCTCTCTCTCTCTCTACCTCTCTTAGCTGTTGACGTGGCAGATAATTTTAAACAACCAGTCAATCTCCCTCTCACTCTCTCTCCTTATCTCTCGCTTTATTTCCCTTTCCTCACGCCCTTTCTTTTCCTCCCTCATTTTCTCTCGCGGACCTTCTTTCTCAATAACACACAGGTGCGTTATTGCCTCTCCTGTCTCCCACTGCCAAGCACTATTGCAATGTAGAAAATATCGGGACCCTGAGTGGAGCACAACATATTTTTATCGAATCTTTAAGAGCAACAATGCAACACTGCAAATGAATGTATGTGTGAGTGCGGAGAGTGAATGCTTTATTTAGTTATATGACTTATCACCCTAAACACCTTGCAGTTGGACACTTTAGGAAATTACTCTGAAGTAACTGTTATTATTGCTTGCTCTTAAATATGTCCATCCGTTATAAGAGGTGAACATGACGAACGGGCGACAGTGGTGATGGTCAGTGTGATTTACGATACAGCTCTATAATAGACACAAAAGTAAGTTTTAACGGCCGGCAATAAAACACTGTATAGTCTTTATGGGTCGTTTGCTTCACCTGTCTTAGTGTAAGAGGAAAAGTTGGCAATATACAAGCCCAACATGTCTGTTGATTCTGCAGGGCTAAAAGAGCCATTTTTCACAGCATGTGTGTAAGCACAAGTATTGCTAATGGTACACTGAAAACCATTAAGCCAATTTATGGCAAGCATGACATTCCCAGCACCGAACTATTAACCGAAAAGATAAACACCTAAAGAGCCTAAGATCCATCATTATTAATAACTAAACAAACCCTAATTGCAAAAAAAAAAAATGTCCCGTAGTCCTGAACGACACGAGAAACAGTTACGGGCACACGACATTGGGCCACTAATACCAAACAGGCGGCCCCGACAGACAGCTGTGCCGGAGTTAGCGCTGCCTGGATGTAATGATCGTGGAAATCTATTTCTGGCTAACCAGATTGTGATGGTCCTGATCTCACGGGTACGTGTGTCTGTGTACGAATGTGCGTTTGTTTTGTCTACGAGTTAAAACTGCTGCATAAACCGCATATATGAATAACAAAACTGTAAAACATCTGCATACTAAATAAGAGTAACAAGCAATTCCAGAATCAACTTCCCGTTAAAACTTTACTCATTACCTTGATTAACGAGCCAACACTTACTCTCATTAGCACTCGGGCTGTCAGGCAGTTCTTTTTAATGAAATAACGTCTTGTCGCAGAGAACAACATAAATTGTATATTTCCCTGGGACACGTGTTTTGCTTCAGAGTCTCGAGGTTTGGTACTTCATCTGTCTTTACTTTCCAGATCTCTTGCGTTTTACTGCTCTGTTTCGTTATCTATTATATCATTTATACACTATTTTCTCTTTTATTTTGATAACGATTAAAGAAAAAATTATAAAACATATAATACTTATGACCGCGATCGTAATGGTAGATATTGTATCAGATGAGAACAGTGATGAAACAATATAAGTGATATTCATCGAAATAAAATTATATGATGATCATCATGATAACGAAACCGACGTAGTGATAACAGTACCTGCAGTTGCAAAGTTAATAATAAAATCCCTAATGATGCCAAACAGACATTATGATGATAACACTAAATTGTGATTATTCTGAGGATAATAATAACA
>NC_051393.1:41456905-41461905 GCF_015228065.2 Penaeus monodon
AGGATGTGATGAGTTTAAGCTTTTGATTGCTTGCAAAGCATTACACAAGTCGCAATATATAACAACAGGATGGTTTCTAAGATCTCTGCTCACTGATGCAAAGCTCACACCATTTTCAGCTGTTTCCCATCCGCACTCTAAACATCCAATCAGCCGTAACTGAAGAGCTGCAAAGCAGAATCCATCTCCTTGGGAAGTTGTATAGAAGTTCTGCTGTAGTCTTACTAAAGAACGGCGTTACTGTTCAGTCTGGAGGATGGGGAATTGGGCAGTGTAGAATTGCCCCTGGTAAAATTTCATATTGTTCCTAATTACCAATACTTCTTTTTCAAATTTGTACCTAATACACTCCTTTGCAGAAGCTTCATGAGCATCTTTGTGGCAAACTAGACCTGGATAATTGTCATCTCCTTTATAAGCTGTTGTACCACACTTGACACACCAGAAGGACTAACTTTACACTCCTTTGAAGAAGCTTTATGGGCATCTTTGTGGCATAACAGACCTGGGTAATTGTCATCTCCTTGATGACCTGTTGTACCACAACTGATACACCGGAAAAACTAACTTTTTCAAAAGTTAGAACTGTTGCCAACTGTTCCACACCATCAGCTTTCTTCTTAAAACGATTTACTGCCACTACCTTAAAGTTATTTACATCCTCTGACAGTTTCTTCTCAGAATATCTCATACAGCTTGAAAAAAGACAATTCCCTTGCACAAATTGAGTGTTTTGTGAGAACATGAGACTTGAGCCATGGGAATGTCACATGTTGTTTGTTGACAGTCACTCTTTTTTGGTGACGAGACTTCGATAATTAGGCTACCATCTCACTGTTGGGTTATCCGAGGATCACGTCGACACACCATCCTACGCTGCACTTCAATTGGTCTTCAGCACAAGGTATTTATTTCGATACTCTTTCATATTTGCCGGGTAAGATCTCATTATCTAGTCTGGGAGCCCAGGAAGCATTACGATTCCCATTCTTGGGATTCTTCACCCTGCCACTCACCATGTCTAACAAGGGAAGGATGAGGCTTCAATACCCCAACAGCCACGGGGGTAATGAGGAAATATATGCAGTTACCACCCATTACTGCTGGATCTATGCGATGCTGACAGGGCAGCAGTAATATTTGACCAGCCAAATGACGTAACCAGGCCTTGATCAAGTCACCCGTCTAACCAGAATAAGGACCGAAGAAGTGTGTGGCTAACTGCAACTTCCAGGACTTCTGTATCCCAGCAATACGGGATGCCACGCATGGCAAATAGAAGTGGGAGCTTTCAATTCAAGCAAAATTGTTGGAAACACTGTTCATTAATCATACTGATTAGGTGCAAAATGCGCATGTTTACTGTATATAACTACATATACAAAATAACTGGTAGGTTAAAAAGCAATTTCAGTAATGCTGAAAATTCAATTTTACATCAAAGTACGTTAACTTAGCTATCCTCATATTTATTACAAAATACATGAGAAGAAGTATATCTCATCTGTCCTTACTTCATAAAAAAAAGAAAAGAATATTGCTGATACAGCTCAACAAGGACTTCAGATAATATCAAAGAGGGAAACAAAGGCTCAGAACGTCTACGATCGTCTTTTCTTAGTGCTATTTTGGGAAAAGGCGATCAAAGGATTTCGTCAAATTTCTCCTTTTAAGAATAGGGTTTTGATTTTAAAGCTTTAGTGATCCGCTGTTGCACGGTCATGAAGCGTAGGCGGGTTCACATGTATGGTTGAAAGACTTTCCGGCGAATTTTATCGATAATGGCTGATTTTAAGATTTTATTTTTATATGGGTATTCGGTCTCACACATCTATAAACATACAGTTGTAAGTGAGACATACAAACACACATACGAGAGAGAGAGAGAGAGAGAGAGAGAGAGAGAGAGAGAGAGAGAGAGAGAGAGAGAGAGAGAGAGAGAGAGAGAGAGAGAGAGAGAGAGAGAGAGAGAAGAGACAGGTGGGTTTGGGGGAGAATTTGAATGTATCATTTCTTGTTGTTTACTTTCAGAGTAAATAGCCTTCGTAAATTCTCTTTGCAGTCGCTTTCATTTTACTGTCCATTTGAATAAAAGTGCCGAACATATTTCACTGATGTAACATTTCCTCTTTCGGGATGTTTGATGATTTGGCCTGTAAACTGTCACAAAATTTCAATTCAAAGTGTTTCATTTCCTGCACACACACACACACACACACACACACGCGCGCACACACACACACACACACACACACACACACACATACACACACACACACACACACACTCTCTCTATCTCTCTCTCTCTCTCTCTCTCTCTCTCTCTCTCTGTCTCTGTCTCTGTCTCTGTCTCTGTCTCTGTCTCTGTCTCTGTCTCTGTCTCTGTCTCTGTCTCTGTCTCTGTCTCTGTCTCTGTCTCTGTCTCTGTCTCTCTCTCTCTCTCTCTCGCTCTCTCTCTCTCTTTGACCGGTATTTAGGAAGCTGAAAGGTGGAAAGAGAACGGGTATTGGCAACATTCATGATGAACTGTTAAAGTCTGGCGGAAATCCTATAGCCAGAATATTTCATGGGCTCCTGTTTGTCATCTGGGAGTCGGATTTGTTGAGGGGAGGGGTTATTGCTCTCTGCAAGAGAAAGAGACTGGCGGGACTGAATCAACCGTTTGACAACATAGATACTCACTTAACTTCATGGTTAGGTAACCTTGAGGTCGCAAAACTTGATATACCGATGATATTGCTATTTTCTCTGATTTTCTGGAGGCACTAGAAAATCTAGATATCTTTGATCCACTAAATGAATCTGATCAGGATGAAGTGCAGACTAGAGTGGCAAGGGAGTCTCCAAAAGGTAATATTGTAAGTGAATTTAAAGATGTCAAGAGGCAATGGCGAGCAGCAAAGCAAAGGCGGTAGTGCAAATTACGGATTCTAGAGGGGGAGAAACAAAAAAAATATTCTACACTGGGCCGCGTGAAAGGGAAGTGAAATAGAAATTAAGAAAAAAAAGTAACTGCAATGAATTTATGGTCTGTAATGAATGTATGGCAAAGAGGCTGAAGGCGAAGATTCACAAAGTAATGGTAAGACCAGTAAATACCTACAAAACTGGGATGAGGAAGATGCGAATGAGAAAGATGAGAGTGTTGAGAAGGGAAGAGAAATTGGAAGCAAGAAGTTGGAAGGAGAGCAGAAGCAGACTATATAGATGATTTAATCAGAAAACCGAGCATTTATTAAAAAGAAATTGATATTCAATAGAACCTGGAGACCACTTACTAAAAGACCAAAACTTGCAAAGAATAGAAGCAAATGATGAAGCAATGGCCATAAAAAAGGAGAAGAATCGTGTATGATACTCACCCCGGATCATGGGGAAAGAAGATGCGATCAATAAGTGTGTGTTTTGTAAGAACACTGATATGTGATGATGTGTGGCTAGTACCTTAGAGCAGCCAGAATAAGAAATTAACAAACAAACTGACCTAGTGGAAGGTTTCAAACGCTCTCGGTGTGAATGATCAAGTACATGTGCAGATAGACCAAACTATTAGCCGTGCCTGCTCTACTGGTGCTGATACTCTGCAAGCGGTGTTATTCAAGCACAGTTGGACTTTTAGCATCTACTCATAACTATGATATAAGAAAATTTCCAAAGTAAACTTTGCTTATGGGTGGGGCTAAATAACGACAGTAAAAATAAATAAATAAATAGTAATAATAATAATAATAAACAAATAAAAGAATAAAAGATTGACACTAGGCTGTGTACCTTAATATTGCTATATTATTTCTTCAAAGTAAAACAGTTGAAGGTCTGGCACATATATAATCATAAACGTGTATTCCTTTTCATGTTTTTTATAACAGATAATCATACTCATTACCTATCGTCTCAATAAGCAACACAGCAGTTGTCAAAACAAATCAGGTGGACGTTTAGCACATCAGAAAATCACACACGGAAACATTAAAAGTAAATCTGTGGACCCATGATCTGGAACCAACTACCTTGTAATATGGGAAAACAAATAATAATAATAATAATAATAATAAAATAGTAACACATTATTGGTGGCATCAAACATCTTCATTTACTAACGATTTTTTATGTTAATCTCTTTCTTGCAAAGTATTCTATGTATTTTCATAAGTGCAATTTTTATCATCTGTCATATAATTACCTTTCTTTTTAAAGAAATAAGTGTAATGAGTTGCTTTCACTGTGTGGCAATTAAACATAATAACACAATCATTTTTCGTTTCCGAGAAAATTACTGTATTAAATACATATTATTTTTGCCTTAATAGACTATGACCACCTGTACTCATAATAAAAATCACCATCATAATTCGAAGGCCACTATTGCTTTTACACACAGAAATCTGCCGGATCTATATTCTATTTAATAGAAGATTCTTATCTCTTTCATCAAAGAATATTAATCATATCATCAAATAACCCTAAAAAAAGTTATAATCTAATTGACATACGCCATTGTAGCATGCTAAGAGTTATACACGAACCCCTGATTATCCGTTAAATCATAGTAACATTATTATTTTCTTTCATGAAATTAACATTATTCAGCTAGTTACTAGTTTCTGTGTGGAAAAGCTCGCACGGCAGTACTTAGTCATAGAGGCTTAAGCGTCAATAGCTGTCGCTTTAACTTAAGAGAGACGTATTTATAGATATATGTAGACACAGCAATTGCATGTATGTATGTATTTATGCCCAGAGAAAGATAGGCTAAGAGAGAAGGATAAGGAAAAATGCGGAAAGAAGAGGGAAAAGGAAGAGACGCTTACCATTATCCATTTCAATTTAGTCTTCCATTCATATAGGAATTTTATAAGTTACATCACGTTAGCCATGGAATGATTTTGCCTTCCTAAAAATATAAGTATATGAATAAATGAGCACACGCTTCCATTCTTTTGCACCTATGAGCTCTCAGTAATTAATGCTATAAATATTTCTTCGCCAAATGTCAATTA
>NC_051393.1:41478808-41481308 GCF_015228065.2 Penaeus monodon
AAAAAAATTATATATTTAATATATTTTATATATATAATTATATTATAATATTTATATTAAAATTTTAAAAATAATTTATAAGATATATATATATGATATATAATTAAAACAATATATATAATATATTAAAAAAAAAAATAAAAATATATTATAATTTAAAAAAATATAAATTTAATATATAATATATATATATATATATATATTTTATAATTATTATTTTATTAATATAAGATATTATATTATATATATATTTTTGTAATATTATATTAAATTTTTAGTATAAAAAAAAAGTATATCTTTAATATAATAAAATAATAAATATATATTTATATCAAAAAAAAATAATATTAATTTAATATATAAATATATATATATTTAAAAATTTTATATATTTATAGAATATATTTATAATATATATAAATATATACTATTAAAAAGTTAATTTATATTATTTATATATTTTATATATATATATATATAAATATATAATATAATATATATATATATATATATATATAACACCCCCACACACACACAACCACCCCCCACACACACACACACACACACCACAACCACACCACCCACACACACCCACAAACGCAAAACATATTGTGTTATGGTTTTGGGCGGTGTTTTTTTTTCACTCCCCTTTTTGGTGGGTATAATACATATATATATATATATAATATATATATATATAAATAATAAAATAATTATATTACAACATATTTAAAATTTCAAATTTTTACATAATTTTTTTATATAAAAGAATTTTATATATTATAATTTATTATAAATAAATATTAAAATAATATACAATCTTTAAATAAAATATATATATATTATATAAAATTTTATATTTAATTAATATATTATATTTAAAATATTTTATTATTAAATGTATATATATTTTATATAAATCTTTTAAAAATTTTTTTTATATATATAAAATTTTATAATATATATATAAAAATATAGATATATATTTTATATAAAAACATTTTATAAAAAGTTAATATATTAAATATAATAAAATATATCTATATATAATATAGATATATATATAATATATAATAGATATATAAAATATTATATATATGATATTAATAAAATATATACATATATATATATAGTATAAAATTTAAATATAATAGTAATATAAAATTATATAATATATATAGTATATTTTATATATATATATAATTATATATATATTATATATCTTTGTGTTTGTGTGTGTGTATCAATGTTTGTCTATCTCTCTGTCTGTCTATCTAAATAACTATCTGTTCAACTTACCCGTTCATTGGTGTTCTGGTAAATTGGCTAGTCACTGTTTGATATTTGTCATGAAGTTTGCGAAAATAGATACATAAGAGTTGTACTGAAATCTTACGCATGGGTTGCCTTTGGTCTAAGAAACCTTGGGATTTCGATGGTAGATGAATAGATGCAAGGATAGATAAAGGTTAATTGTTGGCTAGAAATGGAAGTTTTGGGGTAGATTAAGAATGAGTCTTTAGAAATTTGTGATTGGATTTTGGATTTTTTTTACTACCGCCAGGTATTTAAATGTCTAGTGACATAATTTAAATAGGTATGCATTTATATGAGAAGATCTCCATAAAGCGCAAAGCCTCATTTTCTAATGTCATAAGCTACCTTTTCCACTTGAAACATATTTTGTTTGACCTCGTGGACACTAATGGCAAAAGTGCAAAGTTTTCGGCTGGTTTAATGGACGCACTTTAGGAGGTGGACGGTCAGAATTGCAAACTTTCGCAAGTACCTCAGCTTTATCGCTGCTGGAGGCTGCCAGTGATCCGTCAGGTTTAATTAAGGGAAAACGCTGTCGCCTGATGCGTCCCCCAAAATCTACAGACCGGTATGTAAATTGTGAGTTGTAATAAAAAAGTTAAAGTTAACATGTACCAGATGCCGTCAGAGGTTCATGTTGATTGAGAGATTCAACTTCACAGGGTTTATTAAATTTGGTAGTTGTCCGAATAGCATTGGAGAATCCGTGCCTTCCTGTAAATGCACAGTAGCTTCCATGGTTGGAAAAAAAACAGCAGAATCATTAGGTAGTTTGGAAGTGTAAAATTCCCTGCACACAACTCATCCTTAAACATTTTTAAAATCCCCATGACATAAGAGGAAGAGAGAGAGAGAGAGAGTTTGAGTAAAGGTTTCTGTATGTGTGTGTGTGTGTGTGTGTGTGTGTGTGTGTGTTGTGTGTGTGTGTGTGTGTGTGTGTGTGTGTGTGTGTTTGCGTGTTATTGGCACATCATATTTCAAACGAATACAGACCAAAGAGTTACATAAATGTTTTCAATTATATACTTCATCTCAGTAGCACCTAAGGCTTATTTGTCGCAAGAGACAAACAGAGTCAACACAGTCACGTCTCGCATCACCTCGCCACGCCTCCACACCTGTAGGTAGTGAAAATCAATACCTGAAAGCTCTTTGATAATTTTCAGTCATTGTTAAAGATAAA
>NC_051393.1:41484982-41487482 GCF_015228065.2 Penaeus monodon
GAGAGAGACTCAGTGTGTGTGTATATGATAGAGTGGAAGGTGCTAGAGAAAAGGGGAGGAGACAGAATGCAAAGACAGAACAAAAGGAAGAAGAAGGGAGGGCGGAGCTGTAAAGGAGAAATTGCACATAAAATACTTGTCTCTCTGAATTTCTCACTTAGACATGCGGACGTTTTTATTATCAAAAAGCGAATGGAGATACTAGTTTGAGTGTCAAAGATTACGAAATCCGTGTATGTGGATATATATATATATGAGTTTTTAAACTTACATCACCAGTCTGTGCAGTTTTAGCAGCAATGGTATAGCAAATCTTTCATACGTAGCGCAATTAAGAATTATACATAAAAAAAAACTCTGATTAATAACTATGCAATATTACAAAACAAAATATTACGGCTCAAGTTCCTCAAAACTCCTAATTCTCCACCAATCCTTTATGAGATATTCAACCTTGAAAAACCGTACAATGAGTCGTGTGAAATTTATCGCTTCCGGCCAAACGTTTAAAATACAAGGCTTTATCTTACTCTCACCTTTTCATATAAGTCTGCACATTTATGAAGCTTTTATTTGGTGCGATTGCGTGCTAACCTTCCGCCCTCTTTGTTTTTTTCAGATTTTATAGGCTAAGTGGTTCCATGATTCACTGTTAATCTTTATCTAGTTAAGTATTTTACACTTTTAGGTAAATAACATTATGACTGAAACAATAACAACTTTATAGGGTCATGTACACAAAAAAAGTCCAGTAAAACGTCATAGACCGCAGTGGGAAATCTCCGTGGTTGATGAAGAGGGTCGTGTGCAGGGATGGAATAGTGAAGCAGGGGTTTAGGCTCTTGGGAATGAGATAAGAGAGTACACAGTGTTTTCTGAAATTAAGATCTTAATAGGGTCCGAAAGACAATTTTTTCCCTTTAGCTACATCCTTCCTCCATCTCTCTCTCTCTCTCTCTCTCTCTCTCTCTCTCTCTCTGTATGTGTGTGTGTGTGTGTTTTAGTCTGTCTGCTTGCCTATCTGCCTGTCTGTCTGTCTGTCTGTCTGTCTGTCTCTCTTTGAAAGCAAAATGTTGTTTTAACATCTAAAATCAATGGGAACTTCAAAACATTAGATGTTAAAACGGGGGTTAAAAGAATAGATGCCTTTCTGAATATTGCAACATAGTGTGTTGCCTGCCTTTGATCTTGACTTATGCAAACTTTAAATATGAAACTTCAAACTTCAGCAGCAAAGGAGGACAAGGCAAAATATAACCTTAAGACTATTTACAGATATGGTTGGAAGTGCTTTGATGATGTGTTCGCAACGCGTATACATAATCTTTTAGAGATAAGAATGAAGACAATAAGGTACATTTTCCTAAGAGGCAGAGAGACAGGGAGGGAGGGAGGGGAAGGGGGAGAAGAGGAGGGAGAAGGGGAGGGAGAAGGGGAGGGAGAAGGAGAGGAGAGAGGAGATAGAGAGGAAGAGAGAGAGAGAGAGAGAGAGAGAGAGAAAGAGAGAGAGAGAGAGAGAGAGAGAGAGAGAGAGAGAGAGAGAGAGAGAGATACAAAGGCAGGCAGGTAGATCGACAGACAGACAGACAGGCAGAGGGAAAGAGAGAGGTTAGAGAGGACACATAAATTCACAATTCACTCCCGTTGCAAAATAAGGGGAACTGATCATTGACGCAAAATCTATAGTGGTCTAGCATCCCCTAGATATTGATTTCTACTACTTGGTGGAGTGGAGGAGTGAATTGATTATGCTCGCACTGGTGGATTTGCGCTGCAATTAAGGCGCGAAGCCCTTACTGTAAACTTTATAAGTCTGTATATATATATTTGGTCAGTTAATTGTCTACTTTATAACTGGGCGATGGTAACAGGAAAAATATTGTGAGTTCCTGGTAAAAGGATTATGCTTGTTTCTGTATTTGTTGTTCATTTTTGTGAATTTTATTATAAACATGGTTTTGTCTTAATCTAATTTAACATAATTAAAAATATTCGAATTTTGGCTTTGCCATCTGAAGAACAAACAAATATTTTGAAACGTTTTTATTGTTCACACGAAACATCGCCCCACTTTGTTTTGCGTAACCAGTAGGTGACCAAGATCGAAGTCTGAGTTGGCAAGACTATTTCAAATTCATCTTCAGAACATTTTCTTTATATCAGTAATATCCGGTAATTTGCTCCTTGCATGGCTATTTCAATGAATAATAATCAAATCGGTTGTATATGATGAAGTTCACTGTGTGAATTGCAAGTGGAGCAAAGTGTGGCGATTCTGGACAAGATGTTTCCGTTCTTCTGCGTAGGATTCTATAAACATTGCAAATGATCATGACTAGTATCTGATAGATTATGATATCTGTAGCCTAATTTTTCTATTTGTTTAATTATTGTTTAATATATTCGCCGAAAAAGTAAGTTTTAAAGTTGTAAAGCTGTGAAGTATAGAGACATGTTTCATAAAATATAGTAACAAAAGTATTTTATCAGACTTCATAGT
>NC_051393.1:41492482-41494982 GCF_015228065.2 Penaeus monodon
AGACGGTGTTACCCTGTCTAACACCCTTTCTAATTGGTATTTTACCGATCTCTGTGTGCAGCTTGAAGCTTGCTGTCCCATCTTCGCATATATTTTCTAATATTTTACAATATACCTCCTCTACTCCCAGTCTTCGAGTAGCTTCTAGTACTGCTGGTATTTGTACAAAATCAAATGCCTTTTCGTAATCGATGTATGCAATACACAAGGGTTTCGTTTATTTTTCTCATATTTGGGTGAGTGTGTGCATGCGATCTGTTGTTGAGAATCTACTGCGGAAGCCTGCCTGTTCTCTAGGCTGATCAGAATCCAAACTGTCAGAGATGCGAGTTGTGATGACTTTTGTGAGCAGTTTGTAAGTAATTGAAATGAGGCTTATAGGTCGGTAGATTTTTAAAAATCCTTTCTGTCCCCTCTTATATGTATCGAAATAATTGTTGCGTTTTTTCAGGCTTTCGGAATTTTTCCTTTGATAAGGCATTTGTTAAAAAAAGACTTTAGGTCTTTACTAATTCCGTCTTCACCTGACGTTTTCCCTTTCTTCGTGCCTTTAAGCGCCCTTTTTATTTCCTCTGTTGTGATGCTAGGTCTTCCACTACTTGTCTTCCACTACTCTTATGATTTCATTCTTGTTATATGACACTTCTCCATCTGGTTGTTTCATTGCATACAATTGATTCCTCCCTATTCCGAGTCTCATTTTAGCTGTTTTCATGCTGGTGCCCCTCTACCCCGATCACCGTTTTATTTATTTTCTGAGTATTGATTTTCTGTACAAATCTCTTCTTTTTATTTATAGTCTTTGTTAGTTCAGCTTATTCTATTCTGTCCCTGTTTGACGATACTTCCATGAGCCTACGTTTTTACATCAGCTGTTTGGTTTATACCGAGAGCTTGCTGGAGTTTTACTTGTCGGTCTTACTGCTGAATTTAAGTGCAGCTTCCTTTATTATGTAATTGAACTGTTTAGTGATTTGGTCAATGTTGAGATCTTCATCGGTTGAGTAATGAATATCTTTTCTGGATGTTAAGGCTAAATTCTGACGTTCTGGTTTTCAAGTTAAATTTGGTTGCGGTTTTCATATGAGTTTTTCAAAGAATGTATTCATGATATTGAGTGATCGAGACTCAAAATTCAAAACGGCTACCATTTGTCCCCTATCATTCTTAGTGCCTATTCCGTTATTCCCTACTATGGTTTCTCCTGTCTTTTTACCAATTTTGGCATTAAAATCTCCCATAATTACTGTGAAATGTTTTTTTACTCTCTCGCTGGCTAAATGAACATCTCCATGGAAGTTCTTTATTTCTCCACCATTGTGGCTGCAGTTGGCGCATAGATTTGAACAATCTTTTTGTACCTTTTGTTTAGTTTTCTTGTTACTGAAGCCATTTAATGAAAGAGAGTTCCATAAGTAATGTTAGTAAGTCGGATTTAGTTCTCACGGTCCCAATAATATATGTAAAAAGGTTCACCAACGTGGGGTGGCCTGACTTTAACCGGAGATTTTTAGCACCCTCTGCTCCATAGCGATCCTCATCACCGCCGTAACCAGGGGCTCCTTCGCCTCCGGGTAATGAGGGCCATTTCTATGGTTGTGCAGTCATGGGTGGACACTAACGTGTACTCATAAACTTATGTGCTCATAGATGGTAAAAACTCTCGTCTGTGTAGATACTATGGTGTAAAAAAAAAAAAAAAAAAAAAAAAAAAAAAAGCCAGAACAAGATTCATTGAAAACGAGACTACAGTTTCGAAATCCACATTGATTCCATCTTCAGGTCTGAAAGGGACAGGGAGAGGAAAGGGTATAAAGGAGAGAGAGGAGAGGCAACGCGGGCTTCTGCAGGTAGTAGGTACGGGCGAGGACCACCACCGAGTTGCCCTTCTCAGAATGCAAAATGGTGACATCCTCCCTGCGCAGGCGGAGGGCGGAGAGCAAAGGAAAGACCGAAGCCAAGGAGTTGTTGAGAGAGCTGGTGAGAGGTTAAGGCGCTTCTACCTATGCACCCCTGACCAGCGACCCCCATGAAAGCATTGCTGCTACTTTCCACCGTCGCCTGAAAGAGATAGCAGCCGTTTTCAAGAGGCGAATCTCTACCAAGGTTCAATGTGATCAACCCATTTCTATGGGCTTCCTAAAACCCATAAGCCGGCCGTGTCCCATCATCTCCTCCAGGGGATCTGTGACGCATTCTTCTGCGGAATGGCTGGCGAAGTCCCCTTCACTCCCCTTCTTGGCACCTTCTCTCCTGCTCACCCCCAGCACTCTGAGGACTTCATCTCCCGTGTCCATGATGTTTCGCTGGCGATCATGATGAGCTTAGATGTTGACTTCCTGTTAACCAAGGTCCCGCTTGATGACGACTTCGCTTTCCTACAGAGGAGGCTTCCCGTGGAGGATCTTCGTCTTCCTCCAGCTGATTCGTCTGCGTGTGGATCCCTATACTCTCAAACATTCGGTGTTACCATGGGCTCTCCTCTCTCTCCAATCTTGGC
>NC_051393.1:41509982-41514982 GCF_015228065.2 Penaeus monodon
ATTGAAAAATGTAATATGTGCTAAGTGAATAATAGATAATAATAAGTAAGGTTATTCCCTGCATTTATGTCTCCATTATTTCTATCAGTGGTTCGGAGTTTCCCTTCTCAATAAACGAAAATAAGACTAGAAGAAAGTAATATTACAGACCTTAAAATAAATTAAAGTAGTATTACAATCACACTAATAATATGGAAAAGTAATACATATAATAATATCATGAAACAAACGTAATTATTCATGAAATAAACACAATATCTCGAGCTAGAGTGATAAATATATTCCGTAATAATGGATTGCATATGAAATAAATAATTCCTCGTGTAAAAGTCATGAATATATAATTCCATAATAAAATACTCAGAATATAAATAATTTCGTGAGTAAAGTGTGACACACACACACACACACACACACACACACACACACATATATATATATATATATATATATATATATATATATATATATATATATATATATTATATATATATATATATATATATATATATATATATATATATGTGTGTGTGTGTGTGTGCATAGACAAACGCACACGAACACACACACAAACACAAGTCTTTTATATGAAACTTTATTCCATATAGATAACTGTAATTAGCCTTTTTCTTTATATTAGACTTTTTAAAGACATTTTACAAAGATGTAGCAGTTATTATTCAGCCTTTGTTTTTTTTTCTCCAGTAAGGCATGCCCATTTTCTTAACCATAAGGGAGTCCCTCTGTGTCTCTCCTGGGGAAGCAACCTGCATAACGACACCGCAAATATCTTCAAATGTCCTTTCCATGTTGTGGCTACTGTGCCCAACCCCCATCACGGGCGCTATTGCCTTGGAGAGTCTTAATCCGGGAGAAAAAAATTATCCGCTGTTCTTTCTTGTTGGTGGTTTGTGTACGTGTTTGTTTGGCTGTCTTTTTTATAGTATTTGATACGTACCTACATATATATATATATATATATATATATATATATATATATATATATATATATATATATATATGTGTGTGTGTGTGTGTGTGTGTGTGTGTGTGTGTGTGTGTGTGTGTGTGTGTGTGTGTGTCTGTGTGTGTGTGTGTGTGTCTGTGTGTGTTCATGTATGCACTTCTATATGTACATATATATTTAATTATATGTACACCTGTATCTACATCTTTATATCTGTCTATCTATTTATCTAACTATCTGTCTATCTACATACCTATCTATCTAGCTCTCTGTCTACCCTTACATCTATCTGTCTCATACTTTCCCCCCTCTCTCTCTCTCTCTCTCTCTCTCTCTCTCTCTCTCTCTCTCTCTCTCTCTATATATATATATATATATATATATATATATATATATATATATATATATATATACATATATATATATATATATATATATATATATATATATATATATATATATATATATATATATCTTTCTCTCTCTCTTTTTTATCTGCATAATATTTCCCCTTTTAGTTATATCATTAACGTAAATAATGTCTAACACTTCATGGGATGCAACTTTCCGAGGCTAATTATGCGTTCTTTAACTCCTCCCGACAGTTTGAAATCGCATTATGAGTCTGTTTTCATATGAGCTAATTAACCCAGCCAGGTCCTTAATTAACGTGGATATCCATCACCGCCCTGTTATTAGTTTTATAACGAGCGATAGCGCAATTTCTGATTACAAAATTGACAATTAGTTATTTTTTGCAAGGCAATGATGACGTTTCAGTTTTTACAATGACGTAACGTCACCTTCATAACGGCATGGAAGTGCAGCCGAAAAAGGAGACTGATTTTGACTTATTTTGATCAAACTAGCTCTCTTGATTAATAAAAATGATACAAAAGGCACCACAGGTACATACAAGGTATAATGCTATAACTTGATAATCAATAAAATGAAATAACGTCGATGGTAATTATAATGATGATAATCATTAATTATGCTAATGATATCAGTAAAAATTAAAACGAAAATCGTGTTTTCACTAATGACTATATACCTAAAAAATATAAAGTTCTTCCGTGTAGTTTTTAACTGCTTTTAAATATTCTGCGTCACTGTGTTATTTAAATTTACTTTGAAATTTTATGGTCGTTGGTATTACTTTGTATTTGCATTTATTTAGTGTGTATTTCAACTTTACACTTTTTAGCTGACAAGGGTATTGTACAGAACTATATGTATTTATTTATTTATTCTATGATATTGAGCCCAATATTTTGGATACTAGACTCTTGATTAAAATTGAGATTCATCACTTTCCTTTCCAATTTAAATCAAATTAAATGGTGCTGTTCTTACTATGAACAGAAGTGTGTTTTTTGTCTGATGAATACTACTTTCTAATTAATGAATAATTAGTATTTTGATATTGGAACTAATTTAGTGATTTATTACTGTTGTTATTATTACCATTATAATTATCATTATTATAGTTATTATGATCATTAATATTATTATTATTGTTATTATTATTATTATTATTATCATTTATATTATAATTAGTATTGTAATTATTTTATTGTTATTATTACTGTTATTATTATAATTATTATTATTTCATTATTGCAATAATAATAATAATAATAATAATAATAATAATAATAATAATAATAATGATAATAATAATAATAATAATAATAATAATAATAATTATTATTATTATCATTATTATTATTATTATTATTATTATTATTATTTTCATTACCACTTGTTATTATTATTATTATTATTATCATTATTATCATTATTGTTTTTATTAAATTTGAATATTATTTTTCCTGTTTAGTTTTAATATCACTGTATTGCACTTTTTGTTCAGTTCGTTTTCTTTCAGCTTATGTTATGTTCATTTGCTTCTTTATCATAAGTTTATAAGTTTTATTTTCCTTTTTTAAAAACGTCTGTCAGTCACAATAATTCCTCAAGTTAATTAATGAAGTAAAATCAGTATGACATACTAGCAGCAGCAGCGGTGGTATTAATAAAAGTAAAGGTGATATGACTTGTAATAATCAATGAGAAAGTAACAACAATATTAGTAGAAATATTTGCAGTAAAAAATAATACGATTTGTAATAGAATTATTGGAGGTAATAGCAATAGTAGCAGTAACAAGTAGCAGTCTGGTTAGTAGCCTGAATAGTAGTAGAAATAGTAACACTTAGACCAACAGACTGTTTAGTAGTAGTAGAGAGAGAGAGAGAGAGATAGATAGATAGATAGAGAGAAGGAGAGAGAGAGAGAGAGAGAGAGAGAGAGAGAGAGAGAGAGAGAGAGAGAGAGAGAGAGAGAGAGATTGAAGAGAGAGAGAGAGAGAGAGAGAGAGAGAGAGAGAGAGAGAGAGAGAGAGAGAGAGAGGAGAGAGAGAGAGAGAGAGAGAGAGAGAGAGAGAGAGAGAAGGAGGATAGGTTTCTTGCTCAGCTTTGTATAAGAATGAGATAAATGTTTGTGCGAAGCTCTCAAACTTCTCATCTTGACTCCAAGCAGCGGTGATTTGTCAATAAACCTTCATGCTTCCCCATGGAATCAGTGTGGCCAACAGCGGTAAGCAAGCCAGGAGAGCAAGGATCTTGAGGTTTATCGTAGTAATTTAAATCCTTATAAGACGATAGAGAATGAGACAAAAAAAACAGCGAGCGAGCGAGCGAGCGAGCGAGAGAGAGAAAGAGAAAGAGAGAGAGAGAGAGAGAAAGAAAGAGAGAGAGAGAGAGAGAGAGAGAGAGAGAGAGAGAGAGAGAGAGAGAGAGAGAGAGAGAGAGAGAGAGAGAGAGAATGGGATAAAGAACGAGCGAGGGAGCGAGACAAAAAGATAGAGAAAAAGTATTTGGAAATTTCAAATACAAAATCTATTTGCAGGACTAGTATTTAAAATCTTCTTTTATTGTCTTTTTGAGGGGTTTATATGGCTAAAAGTGGAAACAGGTTAGATAAAGACAGCAAGAATCGCTCACTCTACATAAATAAATAAACAAATCACTAAATATACACATGTTTGTTTGATTGCTTTCATGTGTAGAGAGAAAAATCGAGACTAAATGTTATGAAGAAGCTATTTTCGGAAGATTTGTGCTCTATAAAAGAAGAAGAAGAAAAAGAACGAACGCATAAAAAGTTCTCTGGCGCAAGAAAATCCTCGTCCATTAGATGTCTTGCAAAGATTGATGGTATGCAAATGTTGAAATCGCAAGTGTTTTTGGTATTTTGACTTTTCATTTGTCTTTGCTCCCCTTTTTCTCACCATTATTATTTCTATTATGATCGTTGTTTTCATTATACTTTTTTTTATTACTGTTGTTGTTGTTATTGCTATTATTATCATTATAATTATAATCCTATTTATTTAAAGGGAAAATGATATACGGGATGTTAAATGTAGTATATATATACATATATATATATATATATATATATATATATATATATATATATAGATAGATAGATAGATAGATAGATAGATAGATAGATAGATAAATAGACACACACACACACACACACACACACACACACACACACACACACACACACACACATATATATATATATATATATATATATATATATATATATATATAATATATACATATATATATTAAATATATATATATATATATATATATATATATATATATATATATATATATATATATATATATATATATATATATATATATATATATATATATATATATATATATTACACACCTTTCATAATGTAAGGCAAATTTAAGGGGGAAAAAATACTTTGTAGGAGAAACATTTCTATTAATTGGATAATATACAATTTTCACAGAACTCTTCATCCCAAATACATTAAAGCGGAGAAAATTAACGAATCTAGATATGTAAATAAATTTCGCTAATAGATTAATTTGAGTGAGAACAAAGAGAATACACAACGTGATGCAATTATTAATCAACAAATTCGTCGCTATATGTAAATCACACAGTTCATCAGAACTTTTAAATCACCCATTTA
>NC_051393.1:41552482-41554982 GCF_015228065.2 Penaeus monodon
TTTTTTCCGTTTTCTCATGAGGCTCTTTGTCTCTTCAGAAAATCTGCTGTATTTGGGAGGATTTCTGTCTTGGAATTTCTTGGCTACTTCCTCCAATGCGATGAAGATGATGTTATTCAAATTTGAGAGAATATTTTCGTTGTTGCTATGATGTAAACTTTCCAAAATATCGCAGCGGTTTTTTTTTACTACTTTTAATCACTAAAGCGTAGGGAGGAGTGCCTCAGGTATTTTGCTATATTCTGACTTTGAGAACAACATTTTTCGTCTTTCTCATTTGGTGCTGATTTGGATTTTACCATTCTGTGAACACTACCTATGTTGACTTGGTTAAGGACATCAGCATTTTTAATAATGCTTGTCTACATGATGTAGTCTATTTCATTCCGTGTCTCATAGTTTGGGCTTCGCCATGTCCATCTATTATTCCTACCTTTTTTAAAGAATTTGTTCATGATCTTGAAGTTATAGGCTATGGCAAGGTTGATCATGTCGCTCTTCTCTCCATATCCAGTGTGGTATATAGGTCATCATAAAAGTTATCCAATTCCTCCTGGGGTAATGTGGGTCCTTATACCTGTACGATCGTTAGTCTTTACTGTATATATATATATATATATATATATATATATATATTATATATATTATATATATATATATATATATATTATATATATATATATATATATAAATATATATATAATTATATATATATAATTAATATATATATATATATATATATATATATATATATATATATATATATATATATATATATTATATAATATATATATATATATATATAATATATATATATTATATATTATATATATATGTGTGTGTGTGTGTGTGTGTGTGTGTGTGTGTGTGTGTGTGTGTATGTGTATGTGTATGTGTGTGTGTAAATTTACATATGTACGGATATATAAATAATTAAATAGATAAATAAATATATATCTCTCTATCTATCCACCTATCTATCTATCCATCTTTCTCTCTCTCTCTCTCTCTCTCTCTCTCTCTCTCTCTCTCTATATATATATATATATATATATATATATATATATATATATATACATATATATATATACACTTACAAACATAAATATACATTGACATGTATATACATACATATAAACATACATGCATACATACATATACATATATATATATATATATATATATATATATATATATATATATATATATATATATATATATATATATATGAGGCCCGCCGCGGCAGAAGGGTACTAAGCGCCACCGAAGGCAAAATGGCGTTTTCTTTCTCATCAGCTGCTTCTGGTCCCGCTCTACATTATGGTTGACATATTACCCTTATTCCAACATCCCATACGGTCCAAAATCCCATTGTTTACAAGGGTACGTTTTCCTTAGTGACTCGATGGGGTCATTATAGATAATGAAATGTGATTTCCTCTGCTTTAATAAATGTTATAGGTGTGTGTCAGGGACTTCATATGGTTTATAATACTTTAATCGAGCTATATTGTACAGCTTTTAACACTTTCTGGAAAATTCCAAAACTTTAACCTCGTTTTCTCGCAAATAATGATTTTGGCGCTTAATACCCTTCTGCCGAGGCGGGCCTCTCACACACACACACACACACACACACACACACACACACATATATATATATATATATATATATATATATATATATATATATATATATTCATATATATATATATTTATACATACCCTTGACCCTATATAAAAAAACAGGCGAACACACACGTGCATACACAGATGTAGAATAGATAAATATATATATATGTATATATATATATATATATATATATATATATATATAAAATATATATATATATATATATATATATATATTAGTAGCAACAGTTGTTATAGTATTAGCAGTTATAGTTATATTGATATTAGTTGTTATAACAGTAACAACATATATTATTACAGCAGTTAACACTAACATCAACATATATTTCATTTAGATTTTAATAAAAAAAAAAAAAATATATATATACACTTACAGTACTATCAAATTTCGGTGTGATTCAAGCCAAAATGGCAAATTGCAACCAATGTTTGATATCACAGTTACATTATCAAGCTATAAACATCTGTGATTGTTTCAATTCCAAGAAATTGGACAGTTTGGATCTAGAACTTTACGCATACAGCAAGCGAACAAACGGAATAAAATAATTTCGTAGTAAGAAGCTAATATTATGCACAGTGTTATATACAAAGAATAAATATGTGTAGTGGAAAATATAACAAATATTAATACAATGTAATTACGGTTTTTTCATCCAAAAGTTAGGAAAGTAGCTGCTTACTGATATTTTTGTAATATTCATTCATTGGAATAATATCACAAATTATTATTTTTTTCTGTGTGTGTGAATATATTGCAAGCTCCTATAAATGAATGAGCGAAATAACAGTTAAAGTTTTAGTTTCACTTGAACGAACCCACGGGGACACATTCTTTATACATGAA
>NC_051393.1:41562482-41564982 GCF_015228065.2 Penaeus monodon
TAGCACCAATTTCCACACAGGAATTTCCCTTTTTGATGTATCCACATCTAGTTTTTAATCCTATCCACGCATGTTTCGACCGATTTTAAATAATCCTTTTACCCTTTTCTTACAGATCTTTTTAGAAACAACTATCTTCTTGTTATACGTTTCTGTACATTTTTCTGCTGAGTTCTATTTCCACTTTGTATCAGCCTACGCTTTTCTAACTCTTTATTCACCCAGGCCTTATTGTTTGGATACAACTTTAGACATGTCAAGGCAAAAATTAAAATACGAATTAAAGATGCCTAAATTTGCGTTAATATCAGCTAGATTTTCTATTTGTGACGGCCAGTCAGTCCACTCGAAGCAGGTCTTCAGTCGGATGCTATTTTCCAATTCCCTTTTTCTAATTATTACATATTTACATTGTTTCCTCTTTAACACTTGTATATGTTGGTACGCAAAGGAGCATGCTATGATCTCCGTTTCCCATTGGAGTTCTTTTAAATACTAAACTGCTCTTCACATTGCAATATATCTTGTCAAGAATAGTGTTTCCCGGCATAGAACATTTTACTGTTTGCTCATATGTCGGGATCCTCGCTTGAAAATTACAGTGATTAAAATCGCTCAGTACGATCCTAACGCTTTCCGGGCTTTCATCTTCGTATTTAGTGATGCAGTTTTCTAGAACTTCAGCTGCTGCAGATTCATCAACATCTGGAGGAATGTACACAATGAAGAACATGAGCTTACAGAATTCCCGTGGTAGGTATAGCGGATGACACGATACCACTAAGTGTTCATTATCTTTATCACAATGGCTCTCTTTAACCGTTATTTATGTATACTGTTTCTGTATAAACAGTATACATAAACCATCAGTGGTTTATGCACACTGCGACTCCGCCCCCTCGTCCCTTATCGTCTCCGCTTTAGTTTACGGTATTTTCTTCCCAACACATTTCCTTCACAGTCTTCATTCTAGCCATGGCTCACATGTAATCCCTTTAGAAAGTTTAAGCTGTCGATGTATTAAATGGGTGGGGGATAGTTTGCTGGGGGTCGTATTGCGAGGAGGGCAGCAGCGAACGAACAGCGCCATAATAAACAAACAAACACACACACACACACACACACACACACACACACACACACACACACACACACACACACACACACACACACACACACACACAGTATTTATATGTATGTGTAACGAAGGCTGATAAGCGTCATGTGCATACTGAGGATGGTGTCTAAAAAATGGGAATCTGCTGCGTTCTGCTGCCTACTGTACATGCGAGTTAATGCGAATCTTGATTGGCGGACCTGGTCAGGGAAAGTCCTCCCACCTGTGCCCCTCTTGCCTGTGAAGAGGGCAATATGGGCGGCTACGGCAGTCACAAGCTTTATGACCAATCCGAAGGCAGCGGTAACAAGTGTCTGGTTGTAGCACCCACACTGTTGCAGAGCCGCGGGGTGGGCAAAAATCTCGTGGCTGGCGAGGTGGGGTGCGTGCAGATGAGCGTGAAGGTCAGACTATCAGCCCAGCCGGCAGGTGGATCGGCGTGTTGGGTGGTTCTCCCGGGAATTATACTCTCTATACGCGAGCTACAACTGCATCTGCTGACTCGAATATCTGCTCTCACAAGCACGGGCAAAATTGGCGAGTATTAAACGCTCGTCGGGTGGGTGGGGGGGGGTAATTGTGACCAATGCTTTCATTTTTGAGTAAAGGACATACTCTGCCATATGGGCTGTGCACAGGTTATGGGCATCCTTCAGTCCGTCATGAATGCGGTGAAGTCTGGGTGTGTAGTTTAGGGCTGATAAGTACTCTTTGAAAGCTGTCCTAACTTTTGAGCAAAACTAGCCAGATCACTTGTAGATAATGAGTCGGGTCTGAGCTTTAAAATGTCATAAAGCTGAAGGCCGATGTGATCGGAGGGTCTGGAAAATTATGGGTCGAAGTCTGTTTTAAAGTCTCCCCATACACTCTTAAATACTTTCGTCAAGCACCTTAAGTAATTTACTGAGGTAAAATGAAATAGAAGTAGAAATGTCAAATGAGGTATGGTCAAGTGTCGGTTCTCACTTATAAATTTTGGTTTTGAGGAAAAGTTTTTGTGGGGGATTCACTCCTTTGAATTTAGTAATTGTATCAATGGGGGTTAACCAGGGAGGACATGTTAGCGAGATACGTTTGTATGCAGATGGCAAGGGAAGATTCAAGGGCGATGTGAAAAAGGGATGACTAGGGCAGAGGGGAATGTGCAGGAGAGGGTAAGGATGATGTGGTGTCACCTGTGAGTTTGTAGTGTGTTTCGAGGGTGTAGGGCCATGTTCACTGTGTTAGTCAGGTGCCTGTATATGTCCAGCATTATCCATGTTGTCAGTTATAATTCCAAGGATATGTGCGTTGGCCAGATTACAAGATCGTAACTTTAAGTCGCTCTTACAGGCTGGTTGTTTCGGCATGAAGTGTTAGTATGTAAGGGTGGGAATAGTTAGG
>NC_051393.1:41619982-41622482 GCF_015228065.2 Penaeus monodon
GATTTCCTGGTCTGAAAACCAGAGATAGGACTCTTACCAGGTATGTAAAACTTTCGTGACTTCAACGCCTCGCCGCAACAGGATCGACTAAGGGTTTCCCCTACCGGGCCCCCAAAGTCCTGAATTTGGTTTTGGGTCCGGGAAACCCTCTAGGCCTAGGGCTTGCCCTTTGCTAAAGCATCGACCCGCAAGGCTCAGATGGGATGGAAACTCGTCGGCAAAGTCAAGGTCCGAGACCTTAATTTTCCCTAGTGTTGTTTCGCACGACTTTGGCTGTAGCTCTCCCCATTATCCAGCCCATACAAGTGTGAAAAGTGTGGGTGAAAGGACACAGCCTTCCCTCACCTCTGAATTAACAGGGAAAGAATTCGCATCCCCCCACCAAAACTTTACAGCACTTTCAGTCCCAGTATAGAGGTTGCTATCGGGCCTAATCTGTGTGGGTTCCCCTACCCAGGATCTCCCATAGCGTTTCCCGATGCACCGAGTCAAACCCCTTTTTGAGGTCGATGTAGGCTACAAGCAACCCACAACCAAACTCACGACCGTTCCAAAATTTTACCAAGCGCTATATACGGTCTATTGGGGACTTCCCGGGGTAATCCAGATTGCTGGGTCTCTGGTCCCTCAGAGGTGGTTGCGGATCCGTTTCAGAAGAATGGGCGAAAACCCTTCCCTGGATGCTGAGCATTTAATGCCACGGTGTTGCTCAGTCCCTCGATCCCCTTTTCCCCTTTCCCAGAGGGAGACCCGCCCCTCAGCGGTCGGGGGAAATTTGTACCAACTGCCAAATGCAGTAGGACTGTATCGGGCCCCGAGCCTGGGTTTAAACCCCCACCCTTTAGCAATTCGCAGGGTACCCCAAATATGCTTGCAGTTTTCCCACTTTTAGTTTGGAAATCGCCACCAACCTCTATTAGGGTAGCAGGTTCCTCGCTGATGGGTGGGTCCGGCACAGGCACTGAACATCGCTTGAAACCCAAACAATGTTGGAGGGTCCCCCTGGTACAACTGTTCAAAATCCTCGCCAACATTCACAAAACCCCAAAACATGATCTAAAATGCTTCCTCCGCTGTGGGACTGCAGTCATCTGTGAGGAGGGCTTAGGGTTCTTTTTCTCAGGGTTTTGGTAGGCGGGCGAAGGTCATTTACCAAGAAAGGGCCCCTTCGACTCCTGGGCAAGATTCCTGTGAACTGTTCCTTGTCCCCTTTTCAGCAGTGTCCGCCCTACCCCATGGAAAACGCAAGACTTGTTCCCCCTTCATCGGCCTTGTGATACGCTTTAGTGGCCCCCAATGTTCTCCAGGGAGATGGTATTCTGCCTTTTCCCTTGGGGGTACGCCAATGACTCCTGAGTGCTTTTTAGTTTCGCGCTTTTAAAGGGCTCCCCCAGAGCAACTGGATCCTCAGGTTGTGGTTTCTGAGAATCGGGGAGAGATGCCGTGGGACCCACGGGCACACTCCTCCCCCCTTAGCTGTCCAAATGAAAAAACCTTAGGGTGGCCCCGGGGGGAGGGAGTTTGAAGTGGACCCGCAGGTCCCAAGCGCCTATGGTCGGTGCCCCAGAACCCGAACTCTGGTAAACCCTGCAGTTCTGGAGGATCCCCTCGCGTGTGACAAAATGTGGTCGATCTCCTTTGGGCCCCTTACCCGTATCGCTGTACCCAAATCCCGCGTGCGATTTGGAGCGCTGGTACCAGGAGCCAGAATCCTCATTTTCTGGGACCTAGCAAAGTCCCGGAGAAGGAGGCTATTCTCGCTGCGGGATCAGCTCCCGAGCCATGGGGGCCGACAACATCTCGTGCCAGCTCGGTCACAGCCCGGGTACCGCATTGAAATCGCCCAGAACAAGCGAAAGTCTTGCCGGGGGGAATCGTCTCCCCAGATGCGAGTTTTGGGGTAGAAAGCCTCTTTACATCGGTTTTTTGTACATCGGGAGGGGCGTATACAGCAAAAAGAGACAAAAGCAAAAAACATGCTTCAGTCTCAATGCCAGATACGCTCATCAACGGGGTCACCTCGACTACCGCAGCTGAAGCGACTGGAGATGGCATGGCTACACCCCGGAGGGGTACCATCGCTGCGGGCCCCACCAGTAGTAGGTGTAACCACCCACACGATCGTGCCGCTACCAGGTCTTCTCACCTCTGAGGGGCAGCCACCTCAACTCCCAGTGCTTCAATTTTCCCCCGATGCAAGGTCCCCTCATCCCGCCAAAGGACCGAGTTCCCAAGCCTACCGAAAGCAAAGCCGAGGTTAAGCCCCCAGGTGGTCACACCCGGGTTCACGCCCCTCTGCCGCCCCCCCCCAACCAGCCCCAAATAAAAGGGGGGCGGGAGGCTGTGGGACCGCCTATCCACCGTGGGGTTCCCGAGGGCTTTCCCCCAAGCTTCTGGTGGGTTGCGCCGCCGGGGGGCGGCGGGACGATAACTCCCTTTTAATCCTGCACCCCGACATTTGCCCTCCCCGCGGGACCCCAGCCCTCCTTTTCTTGCTGGG
>NC_051393.1:41625743-41638243 GCF_015228065.2 Penaeus monodon
TTTTTCGTTATTATCGGTCTGTCTATTTTCCTTGTTTACTTTTACAGGTGCGTAGCTTTAAAGAGGAGTTCAGTAATTATCTGAAATTTCCGTGCATAAATTGAATTAGATTTTCACTATTCACTATTTCAAACAATTAAAACGGTAAAATAGGTATTTGGAAAAACTAGGGAGGCAGTAAAAAAATATATAAAATTAGGCAGCATTGAAAAGCAAAAAAATAGAATCAATAAAAAGGAACAAAATAAAAAAATAACCGAAGCCCCGGGATTCCTAATAAGATTCCAAGTGTCACCCTTTACCCCTCACCCGCCCGGACCGCCACGCGTACACGACCACTTCCCCCGACCAGCTGAGCCCTGCCTTTGGGCCTCCTTGCCTTAACCACCCCTCAGACAGAAGACCCGACCGTCACCGCCTAAGGTGGCCAGATAAACTTTGACCCCACCCATTTCCTTGGCCGATGGTTCTCACACGGTATTTTAAATATAAAAGGTAAAATAGCATGTGATATGACAGAAGACAACCCTAAAAAATTAAAACTAACCTACCTAGATTTAAAAATATAGAATGTAGGAAGTAAAAAAAAAAAACACAAAGGACCAAAGATAGATAACTAAAATAAAAAACAAGTAACGAAAATTTCCAGCTAAGATAAGGAACTGAATAAACGGAATACATATAAAAAACAAAAAGCTAAGGGATCGCATTTAGAACATTGTAGATAGCTGTTCAAAACGAACCCCCCACCATACGTATAATTTTCCTTGATGTGGACCCATGCTCTAACTTATAGCCGTAATATTTTCCCGGGGCTCTGACCAAATTCGTGTGAATAATAAAAGCATTTCGCCACAAGTTTATAGTAGACACCGACGGGAAAAAGCGTGGAGAGCGCGTTGATGACGGAGCTGGCTAGATATATGTATTTTATATATATATATATATATATATATATATATATATATATATATATATATATATGTGTGTGTGTGTGTGGGGTGTGTGTGTGTGTGTGTGTGTGTGTGTGTGTGTGTGTGTGTGTGGGGGTGTGGGCTGGTTTGCACACACACACACACACACACACCCCACACACCACACACACAACACACACACACGCACACAGGGCAAACATACACCCCGCACACACACAACACACACACACGCACAAGCAGACAGGGCACACTCACACACACACACAAAGATTATTATATATTATATATACATGTATATAATAATATATATATATATATATATATAATATAATATATATATATATATTATATATATATATATATATATATATATATGTGTGTGTGTGTGTGGGGTGTGTGGTGTGTGGTGTGTGGTGTGTGTGTGTGTGTGTGTGTGCGTGTGTGTGTGTGTTTGTGTGTGTGTGCGTGTATACCCTTGTGTATTAGTATGTATATGTGTATGTGGTATGTATGTATGTAGGGTATGTATGTATGTATGCATGTATATATTTTATATATATATAATTATATATTATAAAATATATAATATATTTATATATTATATTATATATATATATATATATATATATATTTATATATATATATATATATATATATATAATATATATATATAATATATATATATATCTTCATCATCATCATATCAAGGGGCTAACGCCGACGGGGGCGCAGGGCCCGCATCCCCCCTTCGCTTCCAGCCACGAGGATCCCTCGAGGCGAGTCTCCAGGCGGGCACACGGCCATCTCTAGTTCCTCACGACAGGTCTCGTCGAGCTCCCCAAGCCATGATCTCCTAGGACGTCCCACAGGTCCCCTCCACCCAGGGTGTCTCGCAGAGAGACAACCTGGGGGGCGGGGGTCGTCCATAGGGAGGCGAGCTAGTGGCCATATAGCCTGATTTGGCGATCCCGGATTATGAAAGAAACAGGTCCCATCCCAAAGTCTCACGGGTAACCGCCGGTTGGACACGTGGTCCTGCCAACTGTACCCCATGATCCGGCGAAGGGACTTGTTACAAAAGGCATCAAGGCGAGACTCCAAGGCACTGGATAGCGTCCAGGTTTCGTTCCATAGAGCAAAACTGGAAGTTATCAAGGCCTTGAAGACACGCAGCTTGGCCCTTTCTGCATAGGTACCGACACCTCCAAACGCTCTTGTTGATCGATTTCCCATGGCTCCTGTTGCCAGACCAATCCGTCTACTGACTTCCTTGGTCTAAACAACCCAGAGATAGGGGACTACGCTACCAAGGTATGTAAAACTTTCTGGACTTAACGTCCTCGCCGCAAGCATGGATCGACTGAACGGGTTCCCCTAACGGGCCCCCCAAAGTCCTGAATCTTGGTCTTGGTCCAGGAGACCTCTAAGCCTAGGGCTTCGCCTCATTGCAAATGCATCAAGAGCCCCCACAAGTGACTCCAAGGACTCAGATAGGATGGAAAACATCGTCGGCAAAGTCAAGGTCCGAGACCTTAATATTGCTAGTGTTGCCCCGCACTGACTTTGGCTAGTAGCTCTGCCCATTATCCAGCCCATACAAGTGTTGAAAAGTGGGGGTGCAAGGACACAGCCTTGCCTCACCCCTGAATTAACAGGGAAGAAGTTCGACATCCCCCCACCACACTTTACTGCACTTTCAGTACCAGTATAGAGGTTTGCTATCTGGCCAATAATCTGTGTCGGAATTCCCTGAGCCTCAGGATCTCCCATAGCGTTTCCCCGATGCACCGAGTCAAACGCCTTTTTGAGGTCGATGTAGGCTGCAAGCAACCCACGACCAAACTCACGACGGCGTTCCACAATACTCGAAGCGCTAGTATACGGTCTATTGTGGACTTGCCAGGAGTAAATCCAGACTGCTCCGGTTCTAGGTGCCTCAGTAGGTGGTTGCGGAATCCTTTTCAGAAGAATGTGAGCGAAAAAACCTTGCCTGGTATGCTGAGCAGTGTAATGCCACGGTAGTGCTACAGTCCCATCGATCCCCTTTCCCCTTCCAGAGAGGGATGACCACGCCCCTCAGCAGGTCAGGGGGAATGGTACCAGACTGCCAAATGGCAGTGGGGGGACTGTATGCAGGCCCGAGCCAAGGTTCACCCCAGCCTTTAGCAGTTCAGCGGGGATATCACATATGCCTGCAGCTTCCCACTCTTCAGCTTGGAAATCGCCAGCCTAACCTCTGTTGGGGGAGGAGGTTCCTCGCTGATGGGTGGGCCCGGCACAGGCACTGAGACATCGCTTGCATCCAGGCAAAACTGTTGGGGGATCCACCTGGTACAACTTTTCAAAATACTCAGCCAACGTTCACGAACCCCAACATGATCTGAGATGATCCGCCCATCCGCTGATCGGACTGCAGTCATCTGTGGGGGAGGGCTTAGGGTTCAGTTTTCTCGAGGCTTGGTAGGCAGGGCGAAGGTCATTTACCAAGAAATGGCCTTCGACCTCCTCAGCAAGATTCCTGATGAACTTTTTCCTTGCCCCTTTCTCAGCAGTGTCCGAGCCCTACGCACCATGGAACGACGCAAGACTTGATTCCCGTTTAGCCGAGCCCTTGCGACACGCTTCAGTGGCCTCTAATGTCTCCAGGGGGATGGTATTCTGCCTTTTCCTTGGGCGTACGCAATGGGGCTCCTGAGCTGCTCGAGTGTTACGCGCTGAAGGACTCCCACAGAGCAACTAGATCCGTCAGGTTGCTGGTTTCTGAGAATCGGTCAGAGCCTGCCGTGGCGAACCCACGGGCACACTCCTCCTCCCTTAGTCTGTCCAAGTGAAAAAAACCTTAGGGTGGGCCCCTGGAGGGACGGGGGGTTTGAAGTGGACCCGCAGGGTAGCCACAAGCAGCCTATGGTCGGTGCCACAGAACTCAGCACTCCCGGGAAACCCCGCAGTTTTGGAGGTCCTCCATCGCGTGCTGACAAGAATGTGGTCGAAACTCCTTGGTCAATGTACCCCGTACGCTGTACCAAGGTTTCCCGCGATGGTTCGCTGGTACAGGAGCAGAGATCCTCATTTTCTGGGACTAAACAAAGTCCCGGAAAAGGAGGCATTCCGTGCTGGACAGCTCCCGAGCCAGGGGGCCGACGAATCTCGTGCCACTCGGCACAGCCGGATACGCATGAAGTCGCCCCGAACAATGCGAATGTCTGCCGGGGCAATTTGTCTGCCCAGATGCGAGGGTTTGGCGTAGAAGCCTCTTTCACACCCGGTTTAGTACATCGGTAGGAGCGATACAGCAATAAAGGGAAAGAAGCCAAAAAGCAGCTCAGTCTCAATGCCATTTATAGCTCATCAACGGTGTCACCTGACTACCGCAGGCTGAAGTCGATGGAGATGGCTATGGCTACAAACCCCGGAGTTGTGACCATCGCTGCGGGCCCGACCAGTAGTAGGTGTAACCACCCAACTGGGTCGGCCGCTACAGGTCTTTTCACTCTGAGAGGGCAGCACCTCAACTCCCAGTCGTTCAATCCCGCGATAGCAGAGGTAATCGCTCTCCTGCCGCAAGGACGGATGTCCAAGCGCCTACCCGGAAAGCACGCCTGGGGGTTAAGCCTCGGGTGGTCACTCCGGGTGCACGCCCACCTCTGCCGCCCCACCAACACAGCCCCAGATAAAGGGGCGGCAGGCTGTGGGACCGCCTATCCACCGTGGGGTCCCGAGGGCTTTCCCCCACAAGCTTCTGGTGGTTGGCGCCTGCCGGGGCGCAGGCGGGACGAGTAACCTCGCTCCAATCCTGCACCCCGACTTTGCCCTCCCAGCGGGACCCCACAGCCCGCCTTACTTGCGGGTGGGAGGGGCAACACCCCTCCCCCAGCATTTCCATTTTTCAAAGACGTTGCCAGAGGGTCATTCTGGGGGGAGGAGGACTGGCAAGGCCACACTCCCCGAGCCGCCCATTTCCCCTGGGTGGCTAGGGGGCAGGAGTTTTTTGGGACGAAGCCAGAGCGTGTCCACACGCCGGTGGGCCATAACTCCGTACCTTGGGGCCTTTCCCATATATATATATATGTATATATATATTAATATATATATAGATATAATATATATATATATATATAATAATTATATATATATATATATATATAATATATATATATATATATATATATTTGTCTATCTATCTACCCATCTTATCTAACAATATATCTACCACATATCTATCTATCTATCTATCTATCATCCATCTATCTTTCTATCTATCTATCATCTATCATTTTATCTATCTATTATCTATCTATCCATCTATCTATCTATCTATATATAATGAAGACGATTTTACTGATCTGTCGAAATATCCCTCGAAAGAAATGAATATTTCCTGTCCATATTCCTCTTTTTTTTATTACTCTGTGACCAATTTCATTCGGAGAGTATCTTGAATTGCATATAAAAGTGTGTACATTTGAATATTCTTGTATGAATGGCATCGTCGAATAACCTTTATGTTACGAAGCAATTCTACACTTGCCTTTGTTATGCTGCTTTAAATTAGTTCATGTAATAAAGATTCACTTTAACTGGGAGAAAAAAAATAATGGACGAAAATGTACAGGGCAAATATCCTCCTTTCCGCTTGTTTGTATTCTACAAGATCTAATTTCAGGTCAATTGCAAAATTCTTATTGCACAAGGAGCAAATGTTTGCAGAATATATATTGCATGTAACTGGATGTTCAAAGGTTTTTTATGCCGTCTAAGTGTGATAAGAATGTAGACTATCATTATAATGAAGATTTGAATGTTGAATTTCTCTACAAGAGGAGGTTGAAATTTAATTTTCATTATCACATTTTTATTCCCTAAATATTCAGGTTTGATTTGGTAGATATTTGTTTTATGTAAATTATTCTTTTGTGGTATATCTAATTTTGCATAATGATGGTATTGGTTTTAATGTCTGATTCCTTTCCGCTCTTATGGTCCATTATTATAATTGTCGTTACTTTTCTTAATTCATAAACTAAAGTTGTTGTTTTTTGTTTTTTTTTACCGTTTTATTATTGCCATGTTATCTTGCTCAGTGTTACCGATACCATAAAGCTTGCCTTTTTTTCTCAGAATTTCGTTATCATGTTTATTTAATTCTTGATTCTCTCTCTCTTTCTCTCTCTCTCTCTCTCTAATTACTCTCCACCATGATGTTTATTCCTCTCCTTATCACACCTCTCACTTCTCCCCCTCTTTCTTTTCTCTTCTCCCATTTCATTACAGCTTCAGGCTTCTACATTTCCTGCCTTTATCCAATGTTCGTTTTCAACTTTGTTAATTTTGTTTACCATTTTCTCCCATGTTCCATTGTCCCAGAACAAATACAATGCAACTGCTGGCGTGTGACATAAACTTTTCAAAACGCTTTATATTTTTGACATTTTGTTTGTAAATCTTCAAACGTATTTGTGATACAATCGAGAGGCAACATATGGATATATAGTAACACAGGCATTCATCTATATATCATTTCTTGAAATATTGGATAAAAAAATAAACTTTTACATAAGATATAATAACAATGAAATTTATATCATTATTTTTACCATAATCATTATTATCATCATTATCATATCAATTATCATCATCATCATCATCATTCATCATCATCATCATCATCATCATCATCATCATCATATCATCATCATCATAAATCACCATTTTTAACATCATCATCATGATCATTATTTTCACCGTCATTATAACATTATCATTGGGTATTCACCCTTTGCCGAACCACTTTGAGAGGTCTACTATAGAAGGTACGGTCTTTAGCGAAAACACCTTTTGAGATGCGAGACCGCTACTAAACATTACTGTTAGCTCCAAGCTCGAGCAGTCATGGATTCAAACAAGAGAAGAGAGTAAAAAAAAATCTTTCTATCTTCATGTGCAGTTGTCGACTGAGGTTTGAGATCTGCATATAAAATGATCTTTGGACTGGGTTTTGGGGTTTATAGCTGTATAAAACTATTTTGCACGTTTTGAATGTCATTGATCTGTAATATTCCCACATTGTCTGAATAAAAATTTCTTTCTTGTGTGCATGCATGTTATATATATATAATATATATATATATATATAATATATATATATATATATTATATATAATGCATATATCTATTATCTATCTATCTATCTGTCAGTCTATATATCTACCTACCTACCTACTTATCTATCTATCTATTTATCTCTCCCTCTCTTTCTCTCTCTCTCTCTCTCTCTCTCTCCTCTCTCTCTCTCTCTCTCTCTCTCTCTATATATATATATATTATATATATATATATATAATATATTATAATATATATGTAGATATATATATATATATACACAATATATGTAATAATACATAATATACATATATATATATATATATATATATATATATATATATATATATAATATTTTTATTATATATAAAATATATTATATATATATATAGAGAGAGAGAGAGAGAGAGAGAGGGAGAGGAAGAGAGAGAGAGAGAGAGAGAGGAGAGAGATAAATAGATAGATAGATAAATAGGTAGGTAGGTAGATAGTTAGATAGACAGATAGATAGATAGATAGATATATAGATAGATAGATAGATAGATAGATATATGCATATATATATATATATATATATATATATATATATATTTATATATATATATATATAATACATGCATGCACACAAGAAAGCAATTTTATTCAGACAATGTGGGAATATTACAGATCAGATGACATTCAAAACGTGCAAAATAGTTTTATACAGCTATAAACCCCAATACCCAGTCCAAAGATCATTTTATATGCAGATCTCAATCCTCAGTCGACAACTGCACATGAAGGGATAGAAAGATTTTTTCTACTCTCTTCATCTTGTTCGAATCCATGACTGCTCGAGCTTGGAGCTAACAGTAATGTGAGTAGCGGTCTCGCATCTCAATAAGGTGTTATTCGCTAAAGACCGTACCTTCTATAGTAGACCTCTCAAAGTGGTTCGGCAAAGGCTGAATACCCAATGATAATGGTTATAATGACGGTGAAAATAATGATCATGATGATGATGTTAAAGATGGTGATGATGATGATGATGATGATGATGATGATGATGATGATGATGATGATGATGATGATGATGATGATGATGATGATGATGATGATGATGATGATGATGATGATAATGATGATGATAATGATGATAATAATGATTATGGTAATAATAATGATATAAATTTCATTGTTATTATATCTTATGTAAATGTTATATTTTTTATCCAATATTTCAAGAAAATGATATATAGATGAATGCCTGTGTTACTATATATCCATATGTGCCTCTCGATTGTATCACAAATACGTTTGAAGATTTACAAACAATATGTCAAATATATCAAAGCGTTTCGAAAAGTTTATGTCACACGCCAGCAGTTGCATTGTATTTGTTCTGGGACAATGGAACATGGGAGAAAATGGTAAACAAAATTAACAAAGTTGAAAACGAACATTGGATAAAGGCAGGAAATGTAGAAGCCTGAAAGCTGTAATGAGAATGGGGAGAAGAGAAAAGAAAGAGGGGGAGAAGTGAAGAGGTGTGATAAGGAGAGGAATAAACATCATGGTGGAGAGTAATTAGAGAGAGAGAGAGAGAGAAAGAGAGAGAGAATCAAGAATTAAATAAACATGATAACGAAATTCTGAGAAAAAAAGGGCAAGCTTTATGGTATCGGTAACACTGAGCAAGATAAACATGGCAATAATAAAACGGTAAAAAAAAACAAAAAACAACAACTTAGTTTATGAATTAAGAAAAGTAACGACAATTATAATAATGACCATAAGAGCGGAAAGGAATCAGACATTAAAACCAATACCATCATTATGCAAAATTAGATATACCACAAAAGAATAATTTACATAAAACAAATATCTACCAAATCAAACCTGAATATTTAGGGGAATAAAAAATGTGATAAATGAAAATTAAATTTCAACCTCCTCTTGTAGAGAAATTCAACATTCAAATCTTCATTATAATGATAGTCTACATTCTTATCAACACTTAGACGGCATAAAAAACCTTTGAACATCCAGTTTACATGCAATATATATTCTGCAAACATTTGCTCCTTGTGCAATAAGAATTTGCAATTGACCTGAAATTAGATCTTGTAGAATACAAACAAGCGGAAAGGAGGATATTTGCCCTGTACATTTTCGTCCATTATTTTTTTTCTCCCAGTTAAAGTGAATCTTTATTACATGAACTAATTTAAAGCAGCATAACAAAGGCAAGTGTAGAATTGCTTCGTAACATAAAGGTTATTCGACGATGCCATTCATACAAGAAATATTCAAAGTGTACACACTTTTATATGCAATTCAAGATACTCTCCGAATGTAATGGTCACAGAGTAATGAAAAAAAGAGGAATATGGACAGGCAATATTCATTTCTTTCGAGGGATATTTCGACAGATCAGTAAAATCGTCTTCATTATATATAGATAGATAGATAGATGGATAGATAGATAGATAGATAGATAGATAGATAGATAGATAGATAGATAGATAGATAGATAGATAGATAGATAGATAGATAGATAGATATGTAGGTAGATATATTGTTAGATATAGATAGGTAGATAGATAGACAAATATATATATATATATATATATATATATATATATATATATATATATATATATGTATATATATATATATATATATATATATATATATATATATATATATATATACATATATATATATATAGGAGGCCCCAGAGGTACGGAGTTATGGCCCACCGGCGTGTGGACACGCTCTGGCTTCGTACCAACTCCTGCCCCCTAGCCACCCAGGGGAAATGGGGCGGCTCGGGGGAGGTGGGCCTTGCCAGTCCTCCTCCCCCAGAATGACCCTCTGGCAACGTCTTTGAAAAATGGAAATGCTGGGGGGAGGGGTGTTGTCCCTCCCACCCAGCAAGTAAGGCGGGCTGTGGGTCCCGCTGGGAGGGCAAATGTCGGGGTGCAGGATTGGAGCGAGAGTTACTCGTCCCGCCTGCGCCCCGGCAGGCGCCAACCCACCATGAAGCTTGTGGGGGAAAGCCCTCGGGAACCCCACAGGTGGATAGGCGGTCCCACAGCCTGCCGACCCCTTTATCTGGGGCTGTGTTGGTGGGGGCGGCAGAGGTGGCGTGCACCCGGAGTGACCACCCGAGGCTTAACCTCAGGCGTGCTTTCCGGGTAGGCGCTTGGAACATCCGGTCCTTGCGGCAGGATGAGCGATTACCTCTGCTATCGCGGGAATTGAAGCGACTGGGAGTTGAGGTGGCTGCCCTCTCAGAGGTGAGAAGACCTGGTAGCGGACGATCAGTGTGGGTGGTTACACCTACTACTGGTCGGGCGCAGCGATGGTCACCACTCCAGGGTGTAGCCATAGCCATCTCCAGTCGACTTCAGCCTGCGGTAGTCGAGGTGACACCGGTTGATGAGCGTATCATGGCATTGAGACTGAAGCATGCTTTTGGCTTCTTGTCTCTTATTGCTGTATACGCTCCTACCGATGTACATAAAACCGATGTGAAAGAGGCGTTCTACGCCAAACTCGCATCTGTGGCAGACGATTGCCCCCGGCGAGACATTCGCATTGTTCTGGGCGACTTCAATGCGGTATCCGGCTGTGACCGAGCTGGCTACGAGATGTCTGTCGGCCCCCATGGCTCGGGAGCTGATCCAGCAGCGAGAATAGCCTCCTTTTCCGGGACTTTGCTAGGTCCCAGAAATGAGGATCTCTGGCTCCTGGTACCAGCGCTCCAACTCGCATCGCTGGACTTGGTACAGCGATACGGGTACAGTGACCAAGGAGATCGACCACATTCTTGTCAGCACGCGATGGAGGATCCTCCAGAACTGCAGGGTTTACCGGAGTGCTGAGTTCTGTGGCACCGACCATAGGCTGCTTGTGGCTACCCTGCGGGTCCACTTCAAAACTCCCGTCCCTCCAGTGGCCACCCTAAGGTGTTTCACTTGGACAGACTAAGGAGGAGGAGTGTGCCCGTGGGTTCGCCACGGCAGTCTCTGACCGATTCTCAGAAACCAGCAACCTGACGGATCTAGTTGCTCTGTGGGAGTCCTTCAAGCGCGTAACACTCGAAGCAGCTCAGGAGTCCATTGGCGTACGCCCAAGGACAAGGCAGAATACCATCTCCCTGGAGACATTAGAGGCCACTGAAGCGTGTCGCAAGGCTCGGCTAAACGGGAATCAAGTCTTGCGTCGTTCCATGGTGCGTAGGGCTCGGACACTGCTGAGAAGGGACAAGGAACAGTTCATCAGGAATCTTGCTGAGGAGGTCGAAGGCCATTTCTTGGTAAATGACCTTCGCCCTGCCTACCAAGCCCTGAGAAAACTGAACCCTAAGCCCTCCTCACAGATGACTGCAGTCCGATTCAGCGGATGGACGGATCATCTCAGATCATGTTGGGGTTCGTGAACGTTGGGCTGAGTATTTTGAACAGTTGTACCAGGTTGATCCTCCAACAGTTAGCCTGGATGCAAGCGATGTCTCAGTGCCTGTGCCGGACCCACCCATCAGCGAGGAAACCTCCTACCCTAACAGAGGTTAGGCTGGCGATTTCCAAGCTGAAGAGTGGGAAAGCTGCAGGCATATGTGATATCCCTGCTGAACTGCTAAAGGCTGGGGGTGAACCTATGGCTCGGGGCCTGCCGACTGCCATTTGGCAGTCTGGTACCATTCCCCCTGACCTGCTGAGGGGCGTGGTCATCCCTCTCTGGAAGGGGAAAGGGGATCGATGGGACTGTAGCAACTACCGTGGCATTACACTGCTCAGCATACCAGGCAAAGTTTCTCGCTCACATTCTTCTGAAACGGATCCGCAACCACCTACTGAGGCACCAGAGACCGGAGCAGTCTGGATTTACTCCTGGCAAGTCCACAATAGACCGTATACTAGCGCTTCGAGTAATTGTGGAACGCCGTCGTGAGTTTGGTCGTGGGTTGCTTGCAGCCTACATCGACCTCAAGAAGGCGTTTGACTCGGTGCATCGGGAATCGCTATGGGAGATCCTGAGGCTCAGGGGAATTCCGACACAGATTATTGGCCTGATAGCAAGCCTCTATACTGGTACTGAAGTGCTGTAAGTGTGTGGTGGGGTATGTCGAACTTCTTCCCTGTTAATTCAGGGGTGAGGCAAGGCTGTGTCCTTGCACCCACACTTTTCAACACTTGTATGGACTGGATAATGGGCAGAGCTACTAGCCAAAGTCAGTGCGGAGCAACACTAGGCAATATTAAGGTCTCGGACCTTGACTTTGCCGACGATGTTGCCATCCTATCTGAGTCCTTGGAGTCACTTGTGGCGGCTCTTGATGCATTTAGCAATGAGGCGAAGCCCCTAGGCTTAGAGGTCTCCTGGACCAAGACCAAGATTCAGGACTTTGGGGGCCTGTTAGGGGAAACCCGTTCAGTCGATCCATGCTTGCGGCGAGGACGTTGAAGTCACAGAAAGTTT
>NC_051393.1:41679589-41682089 GCF_015228065.2 Penaeus monodon
CTGGATATCTGAAAAAACACTAAGTGAAATTGAAACAAGAAGATGCCTAAAATAAAAAGGTATCAATAATCCAGTTGAAAAAGTAATTTACAAAAAACAAAATACAAAAATTCAAAGATTATTGCGACAAGATAAGGAAAAATATTTAAATGAACATTGCCAGATTGAAAACTGTTCTATCAATAAGACAACTAAAGAACTCTACCAAGGAGTACGAAACATCACACGAAAATTTAAACCTACAATGGACACTATCAAAACTGAAGATGGACTTGTTTTATGTGATGGAAAAGAAGTCAAAGATAGATGGAATCAATATTGTTCCAACTTATACAAAAAGAATAAAGATCTAACAACAACATTAATTAGACTCAATGACAGTGAGGATGAACCACCGCCACTGCTGGACGAAGTTATAAAAGCCATAAAAGAAGTAAAAAATAACAAGAGCCCCGGAATAGATGAAATAACAGCAGAACTAATTAAGAATGCAGGCGAAAGTGTTGAATACTTCTTCTACAAACTCTGTACAAAAATATGGAATGAAAGAAAATGGCCAGAAGACTGGGTAAAATCAGTCTTTACTCCCATACCTAAAAAAGGTGACGCACTCCAATGCAACAATAATAGGACAATTGCCTTAATAAGTCACAGCAGGAAAATTTTGTTGAAAATTATTGCTGAAAGAATGAAGTTGAAGTTAAGAGAGGAAATTGCAGACGAACAAGCAGGTTTTCGCCCTGGAAAGGGTACCAGAAACCAGATTCTAAATTTAAAATTGATCATAGAGAAAAACAGAGAACATCAAAAAGACCTATACTGTGTTTCAATCGATTATGTGAAAGCTTTTGATACTGTTGGTCACGATATCCTCTGGAATAACATGAACGATATGAAGTTTCCAAAACACATCATCCAACTAATAAAAGCCTTGTATGACCAACAACAAGCAGCTGTAAGAACCACTTATGGGTTAACAGAATGGTTCGAAGTCAAACAAGGAGTACGACAGGGTTGCATTCTGTCTCCGCACCTCTTTAATATATATTCTGAAACAATTATGAGAGGTGCTCTAGAGAATTTTGAAGGAACTGTGGATGTTGGAGGATACAAAATATCAAATCTGAGGTACGCCGATGATATAGTTTTGATTGCCAGCAGTATCACTGAACTACAACAACTAGATAAAGTTAGAGAAGCAAGTGAAAAGGCTGGCTTGTTTCTTAATGCCAAGAAAACTAAGATCATGAAGATTCAAAGATAACCGGCAATGAACAATGATGAACATGTTACAATCAATGGAATGACTGTGGAAAATGTGAAAGAGTTCACTTATCTTGGAGCTGTTTTAACTAATACATATGATGATTCAACGGAGATAAAAGAAGAATTAACATTGCCAAAAAACGCCACAATTGCTCTCAATAACATCTGGAAAGACCGAAGCATTACCTTACGGACAAAGCTGAGGTTATTGAACTCATTAGTTTTCCCAATTGCATCATATGGTTCTGAGTGTTGGGTGTTGAAGTAGATAGGCAAGAAAAAGATCAATAGTTTTGAAATGTGGTGTTACAGACGAGTACTGCATATTAGCTGGACAGAGAAGAAGACGAATGATGAAGTGCTGAGAAAAATAAATTGTAAAGACCGACTGTTGGAAATCTTGAACAAGAGGAAATTAAAGTTTATTGGTCATGTAATGAGAAGTAAAAGTATTGAGAAAAACTTGCTGATAGGGATGGTGATAGGAAACAGAGGAAGAGGCAAACCGAAGACAAGACTGAGCGACAATATCAAAGATATTTGCAGGCTGTCGATGGTACAAGTGGAAAGAAAAGCGTAAGATCGAGTTTAGTGGCGAAGGATGGTGGAGAGGTCCACGGCTGCTCAAACATGAGCATACCGTTATTGATGATGATGATATATGTATGTATGTATGTATGTATATATATATATATATATATATATATATATATATATATATATATATATATACATACATATAGATAGATAGATAGATAGATAGATAGATAGATAGATATAGATATAGATATAGATATAAATAGATAGACAGATAGATAGATAGATAGATAGATAGATAGATAGATAGAAATATATACATATATATACATACATACACACACACACACACACACACACATATATATATATATATATATATATATATATATATATATATATATATAATATATATATATATATATATATCTATTATATATATATATATATATATATTCTGTGGAAGGCGAGACCGAGATGAACATTATTTTGGCTTTATTATTTTCTGACCATTAAAATAATAAAGCCACAAATCTTTCCCTTCGCAAGAGGCTGTAATACTGACACAGGTATTCTAATACATTTGCAAAGTATTAAAATTCAGAGCCGGATGTGAAAACTGAAGCTTGAACAAGTTTCATTTTGAGTAAAGCATTAAGAAAAAAAAATTATGTTGCCACATGAAATTTCAAGATTA
>NC_051393.1:41687089-41689589 GCF_015228065.2 Penaeus monodon
CAGGGGGCAATTTTAATTGTGGAAAGCTGTGAAGAGCATAGTATTATTGCGACGAGCGAGATATATCCCTCGCTCATTTCGACTGAATTCCTTGCTGCCTCGCGCTCCTGGCTAGCCTGTCCATATGCCCGCCGTGACGTCACCAGTACGTTGCACTGCCAGCACACACAAACATACACACACACACACACACACACACACACACACACACACACACACACACACACACACACACACACACACACACACACACACTCACTAATGATATCCTAATGATATTCCTAGCATATTTTAATGGGGAAAGATAAGAATAAGCAAGGATCCAGTAAGAGCAGCCTTGACGAATCTGAGGGAGCAACTGCAAGACTCCACCTCCCATTGACGCCGTTATAGTGGATGATTCAGTTGGATGACAAGAGGGTGGAAGGTCGTCGGAAGGAGTAAGAAGAGCACTACAGACGAGGAAAGGCTCCTAGGAAGGAAGGGTCTGACCGCTTTGAGGAGCTGATTCGTCGACTTGTTCCCCAGCACCCCCTTCACCCGCACTTGCCAGTGAGGGATTTTGCCGCGCCCAATGCCTTATATATTCCGCCTACCCCCAAAGCAGCAGTTTAGGGAAGGGTCCTACTATGCTTTAGTAGTGGACCTCCCAGCTTGCCATTGTCCAAGCAGCACTCTATACGTGCCTTACCTCAGATATGCGGCATGTGCTTGAACACAAATTGGATGTACTCACAGACCCATCATCCTCTTTTGATGACATCTTGAACAAACTCGAAGCACATGTTAAAAAACATTAAAAATAAAGCATTGGAGGTGAAAGCAAGAAGGCAAGACCTTTGATGATCTTTGGATCAGGCTTAACATTTTATTGCAGGAGATAGACCTTTTGCAAGACACAGGATCAATGATGCTGTGAATAGTGGAAGGAGCATGGCATACTCATGGACATATGTGATGAGGAACTCATCCAGAACCTCACTGAAATAGGGCGCTCAGCCAGGTTGCAGGACGCTCTGGAGAAATGTGGGTTTCATGACTCATCAAAGACTGCACCATCAGCCTTAAGGGACATGTTTCAGCTCGTGAAGTCTCAATATAAGAAGGAGGAAAAGGCGCCCCATAAACGGAAGTCCTGGAAGCCCTGTGGCTACTGTGGTCATGAACATGAGGGAGGTTCGTGGCCAGCCACCAATCCCACATGTCGTTCCTGTGGCAAGAAAGACCATTGAGCTGGCACTACAAAGTGTCCTGCTAGGAACACCAGGTATAGGACATGTAACCTGCAGGGAAACTATTCAAAATGCTGCCCAGGGAAGCAACACCAGCAGCCAGAATTTAAAAGTGGTATCTCAGTGCCTCTTTCGGCATCCTACACTAGGAATATCACTAATGCACGACTTAAGCTTAAAGCTTCACCTAAAGTCTGTGTGTCCATTCAGCATGATGGGTCTTCAGGTAGCCTTGCAATCATCCCGACACAGGTTCAGACACGACTGTCACTGAGCTACAGCATTTCTCCAGTCTTAGACTGTCTAAAGGAGACCTGAACTGCTACCAAACACAACGCTGATGGGTCAAAGGTGCCACTAGCAACTGGGTCCTTCTGTGGATGGCAACATTCAACCAAATGTTGGACTGATGTCCATACTTCGCTTACCACCCCTTTGCTGTCATGAGCAGAGTACAATTTCCCCAGTCAGATCTCAGACAAATAGAGTCCAGGGTTCGGAAGTGAAGCAAATACACAAGTGTCGTATCCTTCTCAGTTCCCACCTTTACCACTGGACAAGTTGAAGTCACCTGAAAATACAAGGAAGTATTCCCGTCGCCAGTATGCAGAATTGTTGGTTAGAAAGGATGAGCTGAAATCAGGCCTACTTAAGATAATAGAAAGCCCACCCATGAGAAGTTATTTAAGGAGATGCAAGTTGTTGTTTTGGCTGTCAGCAAGTGCAAGTTTTACTTCATGGACTTCAGCACTTCACTTTGATGACAGATCACCGTTCATCGTTTCCCATTCTGAACCATTATTCCTTAGATGCAATAGAACCCACGCCTGCAGTGCATGGAAAAGACTATACCGTACATTTTTTACTGCAATGTTGCGTGCAGTTAAGGAGTCGTGCATTCCTGATGCCCTTTCACGATTAACTGTAAGTTGCCCAACATTCAGTCCTTGGGGCCATCAGAAGCTGTGCATGAACAAGGGGGTCTCTTCATTGCGGAATTGCATACAGCTACATCAAAGGATTCTTCGTACAAAGAACTCCTTCATGTGAAGTCAGGATTCCCCACATACCATTTCGACCTGCTATGTGCCCTACATCCATACTGAAAAATGCAGGACGAGTTGTACAACGAGGGTGATCTGGTGTTATATAAACCTCAAGTTTTTCCTCCTACTTTACGTTGTCATGTCTTGGCTCGCTTGCATGACATTTTTTTGGCCAGCCATCAATGCAAATATTGCAAATACTGTCCGTGAACCATGCCAGTG
>NC_051393.1:41707089-41709589 GCF_015228065.2 Penaeus monodon
TGAGGTGGCTGCCCTCTCAGAGTGGAAAGACCTGGTAGCGGGCAACGATCAGTGCTGGGTGAGTTTAAACCTACTAATTGGTCGGCCGCAGATGGTCACACCTCCAGGGTGTAGCACATAGCCATCTCCACGGACTTCAGGCCTGCGGTTCAGTCGAGGTGACACGGTTGATGAGGTATCATGGCATTGAGACTGAAGGCATGCTTTGGGCTTCTTGTCGTTCTCATTGCTGTATACGCTCCTACGATGTACATAAAAACCGATGTGAAAGAGCGTTCTACGCCAAAATCGCCATCTGTGGCAGACGATGCCCCCGGCGAGACATTCGATTGTTCTGGGCGACTTCCAATGCGGTACTCAGGCTGTGACCGAGCTGGCTACGAGATGTCTGTCGGCCCCCATGGCTCGGGAGCTGATCCCAGCAGCGAGAATAGCCCTTTTCCGGGACTTTGCTAGGTCCCGACAAATGAGGATCTCTGGCTCCTGGTACCAGACGCTCCACCTCGATCGCTGGCACTGGTACAGCGATACGGGTACAGGACCAAGGAGATCGACCCCATCTTGTCAGCACGCGATGGAGGATCCTCCAGACTGAAGGGTTTTACCGGAGGGACGATTTCCTCTTTGGTGCGCACCCGACCATAGGCGCTTGTGGATACCCTGGGGTCCACTTCAAAACTTCCCCGTCCCTCCAGTGGCCAACCTAAGGTGTTTCACTTGGGATCAGACTAAGGGAGGAGGGAGTGTGCCCGTGGGTCGCCACGGCAGTCTCTGACCGATTCTCAGAAACCAGCACCCTGACGATCTAGTGCTTCTGTGGGAGTCCTTCAAGAGCGTAACAATCGAAGCAGCTCAGGAGTCCATTGTCGTACGCCCAAGGAAAAGGAGAAGACCATCTCCTGGAACATTAGAGGCACTGAAGCGTTCGCAAGGGCTCGGCTAAAACGGGAATCCAAAGTCTTGCGTCGTTCCATGGTTGATGCGTAGGGCCGGACACTGCGGGAGAAGGGACAAGGAACAGTTCATCAAGGAATCTTGCTGAGGAGGCGCAAGGCATTTCTTGCGATAAATGACCTTTCCAGCCCCCTGAATACCAAGCCCTAGACGAAAAACTGAACCCTAAGCCCTCCTCACAGATGACTTGAGTCCGATCAGCGGATCGACGGATCATCTAAGATCATGTCGGGGTTCGTGAACGTTGGGCTGAGTATTCTTGAACAGTTGTACCAGGTGGATCATCCAAAAAACAGCTAGCTGGTGCAAGCGATGTCTCAGTGCCTGTCCGGAACCCACCCATCAGCGAGGAACCTCCTACCCTAACAGAGGTTAGAGCTGGCGATTCCAAGCTGAAGAGGGGAAAGCTGAAGGGCATATGTCGATATCCCTGCTGAACTGTAAAGTGCTGAGGGGTGAACCTATTGGCTCGGGGCTGCATACAGCCTGACTGCCATTTGGCAGTCTGGTACCATTCCCGACCTGCTGAGGGGCGTGGCATCCCCTCTCGGGAAGGGGAAAGGGGATCGATGGGACTGTAGCAACTACCTGCGACATTACACTGTCAGCATACCAGCAAGGTTCTCGCTCACATTCTTCTGAAACGGATCGCACCCACCTATGAGGCACCAGATGACCCGGAGGCAGTCTGGATTTACTCCTGGCAAGTCCACCATGACCGTATACTAGCGCTTCGAGTTAATGTGGAACGCGGTCGTGAGTTGGTCGTGGGTTTGCTTGCAGCCTACATCGGACCTCAAGAAGGCGTGTGACTCGGTGCTCGGGAACGCTATGGCGAGGATCCTGAGGTCAGGGGAATTCCGACACAGATTATTGACTGATAGCAAGATCATACTGGTACTGAAAGTGCTTAAAGTTGGTGGGGTTATGTCGACTTCTTCCCTGTTAATTCAGGGGTGAGGGCAAGGCTGTGTGTCCTTGCACCCACACTTTTCAACAACTTGTATGGACTGGGATAAAGGGCAGAGCTACTAGCCAAAGGTCAGTGCGGAGCAACACTAGGCAATATAAGGTCTCGGACCTTGACTTTGCCGACGATGTTGCCATCCTAGCTGAGTCCTTGGAGTCACTTGTGGCGGTCTTGATGCATTTTAGCAATGAGGGCGAAGCCCCTAGGCTTAGAGGTCTCCTGGACCAAGACCAAGATTCAGGACTTTTGGGGGCCCCTTAGAGAAACCCATTCAGTCGATCCATGTTGCGGCGAGGACGTTGAAGCACAGAAAAGTTTTACATACCTTGGAGCGTAGTCCATATCTCTGGGTTGTCGACCAGGAAGTCAGTAGACTGGATTGTCTGGCAAAAACAGGAGACATGAACTCGATCAACAAGAGCGTTTGGAGGTGTCGGTACCTATGCAGAAGGGACCAAGCTGCGTGCTCTTCAAGGCCTTGCTACTTCCAGTTTTGCTCTATGGAAGCGAAACCTGGGACGCTATCCCAGGCCTTGGAGTCTCGCCTTGATGATGCCCTTTTGTAACAAGTCACTT
>NC_051393.1:41717089-41729589 GCF_015228065.2 Penaeus monodon
TGAGCTAGCTAATCCATGGCAAAGGGATCTTCCTCTGGAGGATCTCTTACACTGACTCGGATTCGCCACTCTTCGTGCGAAACAGGAACAACACCCAACGTGTCGTTCCTTCAGTAGGAATTGCAGCAGGAACTTCCATAAACCCTGCCATTTTTGCGCAAGGAGATGGACTCTGCTTTGCAGCCTTTTTTCTGCCTAAGATGCCCCAGGAAGGTGAGATATTCCATTATCAATGAATATCTCACTTACCGGAGAGCTCCCCAGAAGTCATGTTGGACTTATCAATAGGATCTATAGGGAGGGCACCAGTGCCCATCCAACATGGAAAGAGGCTATAATCATTCCTGTTCCTAAACCTGGCAAAGATACTTCCACACCAGGAAATTACAGGACCAATTTCTCTCAGCAGCTGCATCTGCAAGCTGAAAATGGGGAGAAAATGGTAAACTTCAGGTTGACATGGTTGCTAGAAAAAGAAAACGTGTTTACCCCATATCAATATGCCTTAGAAAATTGAGAATCGACCACAGAGGCACTGTGAGGATGGAAACTGCTATACAGAATTACTTCGCACAGCAGTCTTCTTTGACCTTGAAAAGGCTTACGATACGACTGGAAGCCATGGCCTATCATGAAGCTGTATGACATGTGTCTAAGAGAGCCCTTTACATACATTCATACAAAGTGCCTTGCTAACAGGGAAATTTAGAGTTCGGGTGGGAACAGTTCTCTTAACCTGGAAGACCAGCTGGAAGGGGGCCCACCAAGTGGAGTGTCTTAAGTGTGACCCTGTTTGCCATTGCTATAAATGACATGTAAAAGTTGTTCCAAGTTCTGTCTCTGTAATCTGTATGTGGATGACTAACTGTACTCTCCGGAGGAAGACTTACAGGCTGTGCAAGGACACATGCAGGCTGCAAAAATCAGGGTGCTACAGTGGGCAACATATCATAGGTTCAAATTTTACAAGCAAGGACCATGGCTATACATTTCCACACACGAGGAAAAATCCACCTTCCCTCTATTTAGGAGCAAACCCACTGCAATTTGTCCAAGAGTGAAGTACTTGGGTCTAATTTTTGACTCAAGACTTACATGGGTGCCTCACATCAAACAGTAAAAGTGACGGTACAAAAGCGCTTTAGGATTTTGCGGGTTCTTTCACATCATATCTTGGGGTGGCATACCGCACAACGACTTCTACTGCTTTACTGAAGCGCCTTTCGTAGTAAGTGATTATGGCTGGAGGTGTTATTTTCTTCTGCAATCCCACTGTTCTCCGGGACATGGACTCGGTTCATAATGAAGCTCCCAGAATCTGTACTGGGGCTTTCAGTCTTCACCTGTGGAATACCTGTATGCTGAGAGTGGAAGAAACCACCTCTTCATTACAACGGGACACATGGAACCGATTTACTCACGAGGACTACAAAGGATTCCGGATTCCCACATCCAGATTGGTTTAACCCCCTTGAGGATAGACGATCCTATGGTAGGAGGAAATGAGGGAATCTGTGGAAGATCTTAATTGAGGTCTCCACTAAGGTTCTGGCTGTTGGAATTCCCCAATTTCACCCCTGGACTAATCAGTCGAGCTGGATTTGGTCGGAATTGGGAAAGGGGAGAAATCAGAAGCAGAAGTCAAAGAGAAATTTCTTTCAGCATATTTCTAAGTACAAGGATCAGAGGCAAATATTACAGAGGTTGAAAATCACGGAAAATCGGTGTGGGCTTTGCAGCAGGAGCAGAAGGAAGACTGCATCTGGCATTCTTCTCTAGCAGCCTCGATCTTTACTGCAGAGTTACATGCCATCCTTGCCAGCAGTTAAGATGACTAGAGATCTTAAGAACCATTCTATTGTGAGAGATGTGACTCTCGTAGTGCTTTGCAAGCATCAAGAGCTTAAACTCATCACATCCAGTTAGTAAGGGAGGTTCAAGCTTGGCTTGAATGGTGTCAAAACGCAAACAGAGATAACTCTGTGTTGGGTGCCAGCGCCATGTTTGTATCAGTGAGAATGAGCGAGCTGATCAGCAAGCCAATGGCAGCTGCCGCCAGCCTTTGATGTTCGTTTTCACTCCCACAAACCACCGGAAAACCAGCAGAAGAAAGTTGTCTTCGTGATAAATGGAGGGAAACAATGGAGGCATACCTTCCAGAAACAAACTGCGAGACATTAGAGATGACCTGGCATGTTGGGCGACTAGCATCCATCCAACCGAAAAGTGGAAGTTGTTATTAACAAAGACTAAGAACGGGGCACACAAGACTGATCATGGGCCAATGACGGCTCAAAATGAAAGGCCCTTGTGAAAGGATGCCAAGAGCCATTAAACGATCACACATGTAGTGGAGAGATGGACAACATTCTCAGACCTAAAGACGCCCCCCCCCCATATGTACTTGTCTCCCTCAATATACCACGAAAAGATTTATTGGGGGAAGATTGTGACATCGAGGGTCTAACTAATTTTCTCATTAGGGAGACTAATATTTTCAAAAAAAAAAAAAAAAAAATTATGCATAATGTTTATGCAATAATTTATATGCACTTAGAGCATAATATTTATGCTTTGATTTTAATATATTTATTGGTATTTGTAAGCTATTTAATGATAGATTTTTTAAGTTTTAAACATTTTAATATTTCTAATTAACAAAGGTATTCGCCGCTGAATGACCTTAGTGTTGACGCGGCAGATAATTTTAAATTAAATCAATCAATCAATTCTCTCTCTCTCTCTCTCTCTCTCTCTCTCTCTCTCTATATATATAATATATATAGATATAGATATATATGTATATATCTATATTATAATATAAATATATATATATATATATATAATAATATATATATATATATATAATCTATATTATATATAGAGAGAGAGAGAGAAAGAGAGAGGAGAGAGGGAAAAGGAGAGAGATGATATAAACATGATATGTGTATATATATTATATATATATATATCTAATAATACATATATATTATATATATATAATATATATCATATATATATATATATATATATATATTCTACATATATATATATATATAATATATATATATTTACATATATATCTAAATATATATATATATATATTAATATTAATATATATATTATATATATATAGAGAGAGAGAGAGAGGAGAGAGAGAGAGAAGAGAGAGAGAGAGAGAGTGTGGTGTGTGGTGTGTGGTGTGTGTGTGTGTATGTGTGTGGTGTGTAGTGGTGTGTGCGTGTGTTTCGTGCTGTGTGTGTATGGGTTGTGTATGTGTGTGCATGTGTGTGTGTATGTGTGTAAGTGAATGAGCACGTGGTATACATAGTGATATTCATATCTGTGTGTAACCTAACAGACGCACAGATAAAAGAGGAGACAGGCAGAGAGAGAGGGCACTTTGGCTCTGTAATGATTTTATTCGAAGACGTAACAGTGCAGCGGCGTTCGCTCTCGGTCGGCGTCAGTTCCCCCCGGAGAGAAAAATGCCTTCCATTTTCCCGCGCTGTCCTCCAGAAGCTCGTGCTGTCGCCTCGATCCGGCAGCCATTAAAGCCCATTGTGTCGCTGTTCGCTCGCTATTCGCCCTTTGTTTGTGGCCGAAGAAGAGGTGTGAACATCGAGGCCATTTTGATCGCTTCTTGGCAGCTCCTTTGAAGTTCTGAACTTAAAAAACAACAACAACAAAAAAAGAAAGAAAAAAAAGGAAAAGAGTCGTTACACGTGTCTGAAAGAACGTTAGATTTTTTTTTTTCTTTTTGCTTTCTTTCTTTCTTTGTTTTATTCTCCTTTTTCTTTTTTTTTCTTTACATTCTCAGATATGAACGAAAGCTATATTGTTTTCGTTCCAACATTTTTCGTTCTTTCAGCGAGCGAGTTGCCATTATGGATATACGGCGTCGGTGAAACTCCTTAGTTTGTTTCATATCCCGTTAATGAAGACTTGGAGGAGCGGAGTGAAAGGTCGGGTGAAAAAGGGGTCCTTTGTGCGGCGGGACACAAAGGGGCCGGGGCCCCAAAAGGGGCACCGGCGTCTCGCGCAGCCCGACCCGGCTGGGCGGAGGGCGGCCGTGGAATGCATGTGCGGGGAGGATAATCACAGGGCGGGTGTACAGTATATGCAGATGCCTATGTAGATGCATGCGAGGTCAGATAAAATGAATGATACTTGCATACACATGCATATATATAGATATATGGATATCAAAAGTAGATGACGACTACATATCCGAATACGTTGAAATTATATGTTATAATTATATATTATATATATTTTATTGTTAATATATATATATATATATATATATAATATTAATATATACACCCCCAAAAAACCCCCCACACCATACACCACACCACCACACACACACACACACCACACCACCACACCACACATAATATATATATATTTTAAAATTATATAATATATTTTATTATATATAATATATATATATATGTTTATGCAAATTAAATGCACACCCCAACACCACACACACCCCACACCACACACACACACCACCACACCACACACACAAATAAAATATATATATTATATATAATATTAATATTAAAATATATATTATATATATATATATATATGGTGTGTGTGTGTGTGTGTTGGCTGTATGTATGTATGTTGTAATTGTATGTATAATAGCAATATATTATAATATTATATATTATATATTATATAAAAATAATAATATTTATATTATAATATATATATATATAATATTTAAAAATATATCGTATATCCCCAAAATTTAAGGTGTGTACACACACTACACCCTACACCACACACACCCCCACAAAAACACACACACACACCCCCACACCAAGGGGTAATATATATTATAATATATTATATATATATATATAATAGAATATTTTATATATGATAATATATTATTTTGCATTAATAATATTATATTTTTATATTAAAAATATATTATATATATATAATATATATATTAAAAATTTTAAAATATATAATAATATTATATATATTTTTATAAATTTAATTTTTATATTTATATATATATTTATTATATATAAAATTTAATATATATATTATATATTATAATAATTATGTTATATAAAAAAAGAAAAAAAAGTGTGGCGTTTGTTGCCCCCTAGTAAACCTTTATTTTGTTATTTTACTGTGTTCATCATCATGTTCATCACTATCATCAACATCACCATCACCTCCATCCTCACATAAAAATCATCCAAAGCCCTAGATAATTGTCAAAAGTGAACGAATAAATTGACAAGGAAAAGATTACACAATCCCAAAACTATTTCCGAAACGAAACGGGGGTTACCTACGCAACAAATTTTGGCAGCCGTTTTTTCATTAAACGTGTCGCAATATTCTAACGTTATTCCCTATCGGTGTTACAAAACTTTTCAAAACCCTTTTGAGTTGGAGAAACACTTTATTTTCCATCCATACTACACGGTATTTTTTGTACCTTTTTTTACATTTTTGTTGGGGGGACAGGTTTATTTTTAAAAAACTCAGTGAACACGATTAATATTTCGTTTGATATTATAGCTGGGATTTAGTCTTATTAAAAGGGTAAAAGGGAAAAACATAAAATAAAATATGAAGAAAAAACGGATGAAATATTTTTTTTAACCTTTCAGTGACAATTTTTTTTTCTTCATGAGAATGATGTTAAATTCATTAATAAATTTTAATTTTTCCAAATCTCCCTCTCTTTTTTTTCTCTTCTCTCTCCTCTCTCTCTCTTTTTTCCTCTTTTTCCCTATATATATAATATTTTATATATATATATATATATATAATATTATATTATATTTTTAAACCCATTATATCTATTAATAATATATATGTATATAAAATATATATATAATTAATATATTTTATTATATTTATTATATTATTTTTAAAACATATATATATAATTCCCTGTCTATACGTGATACATACTACATACACACACCACCCACACCACACACACATACTCACACCGCCCACACCACACACACACACACAAACCCCACCACCACACACACACACCCCCACACCAACAAACACACACACAAACACCACATATTTATATATATATATATATATATATATATATATATATATATTATTTTGGCCCGCCCGGTAGTCAGTTTGGCCCCGATTAAATTCCCCCGCCGCGGCAGTCTTTTAAAAATGCCTGCGCTATGCTGCTATTCAAGCCCGGGGAAAAACGACACTTTCCCTTGAAAAGTCGAACGCAGGTGTCGTAGGGGAAGTCGCCGCCGTGGCACAAGTTTTACGCGTTGATTGGGAAGGACCCAATCAGGTAAGGGTGGCACTCCCTTATAACATCTAAATAGGAGTTGGGAGAGGGTAAGTTTGCTGTGGAGTGAATGGCGTTAAAAAAAAAAAAAAAAAAAAAAAAAAAAAAAAAAAATATATTAATTATAAATATTATATTATATATATTTTTTTATACAACTAATATATACCCACATGGTTGTGGGGTGTGTGTATTTTGTGTTGTTTTGTGTGTTTGGGTGTGTTGTGTGTGGGGAGTAAGAGTATGTTTTAAAAAAAAATATTTTGTAAAAAAATAATTACAAAAAATTATTTTTTTCGGTACAATTAACGGGTTTATTCAATATTCTTTAATTAGTCCCTTCCCCATAAAATTAGTGCAATAATTTATTATCTTGTAGGGTTTTTTTTGAATTCAAACACTGAACGTTTTCATACGCGTTTGATATCATACTGCTAATACACACGGTTTTTTATGTGCTGTTATAAAAAAATACATAACACACCAACACACACACCCCACCAACCACACAAACACACAAAAACACACACACAATATATATAAATTTAAATATATATAATTAATATATAAATACATAATAAAAAAAATAATATATTAAAAATTAAATAAAACATAAATATAAAATATATATACATACAATAAAAACCATGTATATATATAATATATATATTATATATTATATATTATAATTATATATATATATATATATACACATTATATATAAATATAATATTATATATATATATATAATTTATATTAAAGAAAAAAGATATAAACAGAAGGTATATGGTATGGATTTTGTTGTGTGTGTGTGTGTGTGTGTGGGGGTGGTGTGTGTGTTTGTGTGGTGTGTGTGTGGTGTTTGTGTGTGTGTGTGTGTGTGTGTTTTCAAAAGTCATTTTTTTTGTATTGTATTTTTTGTGTATATGTGTTTGAGTGTGTCTTTTTGTTTGTGTGCTTGTGTGTGTCGTACTTGTGTGTGTGTCCTATGTGTGTTTTGTGTGTTTTATGTAGTGTGTGTGTTCGTGCTCAATTGGTGTGGTGGTGTGTGTGCGTGTGTTGTGTGTGTGTGGTGGTGTGTGGTGTGTGTGTGTGGTGTGTGTGTGTGTGGTTGTGGTGGTTGTGTGTGTGTGGTTTTGTGTGCCAGTGTTTGCAACAAAATTTCATCAAGTGTACATTATTATGTTTGAATTTCCATGATGAAAATTTTGAAACCCTTTAGTACAACAAAATTCAACTGTAAATGCAATTATAACGTATATAAAAGATAACAGTTTAAATTTCCCCCAAAAAATCATACATCATATTTTATCCTTTCCCCAAAATAAATAATACCCCTACCAATGTCAAATCCGCGAAGATGTTAAAAAAATGAAAAATTAAAGATATTCACTATACAAAAAACCCCCTTTTATGAAAAAAATTGACCAGGATCTGTTTATTATGACTGCATAGCTACCATGTTCTCATGTTTGCCAGCGTGTAAAAAATTTATGAATCTTTTTTCCCTTTAAATAGGCTAATTCCGGAATGCAAACAAAAAATGTTATACAGTTCTCATGATTTAGTTAACAATTTAAAACTCGTAATTGATTGCATACTCAGGAAGGGGCAAAAAACTTTAAAGTCGAAAAGGAAAGTGTATTTCTTTTTCCACTATTGCTAAAATTTTGTGAATATTCTTTATTTTTTTTGTTTTTTTTCTTGTGCTTTTTTATTTAGGTTTTTTTTCATGTATTATTACTTTTTTTTCTTTTTTTATTATTATTTTTATTATTTTTATTATTTTATTTTTATTATTATTTTTATTTTTATTATTATTATTAATTACAAATTATTATTTTATCATTGTTATTTTTATATTAAATTTATTTTATTATTTAGAAAGTTACAAATAGTAGTAGTAGGGTATATTTTTTTAAATAGTAAGTAGATATATAGTAGTGGGAGAGTGCATCCTATTTTATTGTTATTTTTTCAATTTCATTATTTTTAAAATTTTTTTCATCACGTTTTTTGTTTTTCTTTTATCATTTTTAATTTTATTATTTTATTTTTTATTTTTTTAATTATTATTTTATATCATTTTTATTATTATTATTTTATTATTTTATTATTATTTTATTATTGTTTATAATTTTTTATTTATATTTTTTTTATTTTTTATTATTATTTTTTAATCAAATTATATTTTTTATAAATTTTAATTTTTTTTATTTTTATTATTTTTTTTTATTTTTATTAATCTTGTTTTTTGTTGTTTTTTTCTAGTTATTATTGTTGTTGCTTTTGTTCGTTATTATTGTTGTTGTTTTTGTTGTATTTTTTTGCTGTTCTTTTTGTTTCCTATGATTTTTTTAATTATTGTTTTTCATGACAATAATAATAAAAATTTATCATCAATTTTATTATCCATTTTTTCATCATTTCTTATCATTAATCTTACATTATTATATTATTACGATTCTTTTTACTTCTATTCATTTTTTTTCTTTTCTCTGTATTTTTTTTATTACATTTTATCTCACCTTGTTTTTATTAATTTATTATTTTTTTTTTTTTTTATTATTTTATTATTTTTATATTTTATTTTTATTATTATTTTATTATTTATTATTAATTATTATTAGTGTTATTTTCGTTATCTTTTCTTTTTTTTTAAAAATTATCATTATTTTTATTTTTCCCAAATATAAAAATTAAGTCTTTATTTTATAATTAACATACTACTACTACTATATTTTATTGTTTTTATTTTTTATTTTTGATGCACCATTATTCTTATTATTCTTATTTTTTTTGTTTATTCTTATTTATTTTATTTTCTTTATTCTTTTTATTATTCTTTATTTTTTTTTATTTTATCATTAATTTTTAATATTATCTTTATTATTTATTATTATTATTATTATTATTATTTTATTATTATCTTATTTTATCATCACATTACATTTTGATTTATTATTATTATTTTTGATTTTAATTTATTGTTATCTTTATATTATCATTTCGTTTTAGTTTAGTATTTATTAGTATTTTTAAAAATTTTTATCCCCTTTTTATTTTTAATCATTATTTTTTTTATTATAGCATTACTTTATTTTTTACTTATTATCTTATAGCTGTATTGCTGTTTTTTATTTTTTGTTGTTTTTGCTTTTTTTTTTTTTCTTTTTTTAATGGTTTTTTGGGTTTTTCCATTCCCACCAAATTTCTTATATTTTTTTTTCCTTCTTTAAATGTTCTTATCACTATTATCACATCATTTTATTTCATTACTATTATCCACAATTTTGTTTTAATATAGAAATTACTTATTTTTATTAGCGTTTTTGCGTCATTTTTTTTTTGCTTTTTTTCATCATTTTGGTGTTTATTTTTTATAAATTTTATTTTTACATTTTTTTTATTATAAATTTAAAATTTTTATTATTACTAATATTAATTACTTATCATTTTTTATTACGTTTTTCTTATCTTTAAAATTTACTTTTCCTTTTTTTTAATTTTAAATTTAATTTAATATAAAAAATAAAATAATAATAATAATAAAATAATAATTTAAATAATAATAATAATAATTATTATTAAAAAAAATAAAAAAATAATAAAAAGAAATATTTTTTTATGAAGATGGAATAATGCAATGCCGCATTGTATCGTAAATAAAAACCCTCCCTGCCCGGGACTCAACCTAGTCCATTATTATTATTTTTATTTTTTATTATTATTTTTATAAATATGACTTAGTTACATTTTTTTTATTTTCTTTACATGGTTCATTTTACCATATGAGAAATAGGAACAAAAAAACACGAAAACACACACACACACACACCTCAACACACACACACACACCACACACACCACACACACCACACACACACACAAATAAATTATAATAATATAATAAATATATATATATATTTTATAGTAAAAATTGTTATATTATACATATATACATAAATTATATAATATATTATATATAAAATATATATAAAAATTTATATAATATATATATAATAATATAATATTATATATTTTATATATATATAATATATTATATATATATAATATATTATAATATATATTATTTAATATATATTATATGTATTGTAAATATTGTTGTTTTGGGGTTTGTGTGGTGTGTTTTTGGGGTGTGTGTGTGTGGTGTGTGTGTGTGTTTCTGTGTTTTTTCTGTTTTCGTGTGATTTATTTTTTTTATCCAATATTCCTATTTTTCTGATCTTTTCCTTTTATTTTTCCCTTTTTCCCCTTCTTTTTAAAAGTCTTTGATCCTTTTGTTCTTCTTTTGCCATTCAAAAATTCATTTCCAATTTTTTCACCTTAGAAAAACTCCCCCACTCATTTTCACATCTTTATGCCGCGCTATTCAATTTTTAAGATTAATGGGGAAATATCCCCCGCGAAATGAGTTTTTAAAGGGAAAAAAAAACTTATTTTTACTATTTTGGCTATATAAAAAATAAATAGTAAAATATATAATAATAATATAAAATAAAAAGATTAATAAAAAAATAATGTGGTGTGTGGTGTGGGGGGGGGGGGGGGGGGTGTGTGGGTTTTGGGGGGTGGTGTGTGTCGGAGGGGGTTTTGGGGGGGGGGGTGTGGTGGGTGGGGGTATGGGTGGGGTATGTGTGGTGGGGGAAAATAATAAATATATTAAAATTAAATAATAAAAAAAAAAAAAAATTTTATAAATAAATACAAAATATAAAAAAAAACAAAAAATTTTAAATTTTTATATCCATATATAATATATATTAAAATATAATAATATAATCAAAATATAATTTTTGAATATAATAAAATAAAAAATAATTATTATATAATATATATAAAAATAAAAATTTAATATATTATAAAAAATATATAAAAATTGAAAAATAAAAAAACCCCAACACACACACACCCAACAAACAACACAACCCCACCCACACACACAACAAAAAAAAAAAAAAAAAAAAAAAATAATAAATAAATATAAAAATAATTAAATATTTTTTTTTAATATTATTATAAATAAAATATCTTTTTAAAAATATATTATCCATTAAAATTATATTTAAAAATATATCTATTTTATATATTAATATATTTTAATTATTTATTATATATATATTTAATATTTTTTATATTTTTTTAATATTATTTTATTTATTTTATTTTTATAATATATATATATTTTTTTATATATATATTTTATTTTTTTTTTGGAAAACACTCTTCTTTTTTGTACAAAAAAAACAAATGCAAAAAAATTAGATTTATTGAAAAGAGAAAAGTTTCGAAATCGCTTGGATTCCATCTTCAGGTCTGTTGAGGTCCAGAGGGTTTTTCGAAACTGTAGTCTCTTTTTCGAAATCTAATTTTTGTTAGGGGTTTTATATATATATATATAAAATTTTATATATATAATTATATATATATAATAAAATATAAAATTTTAATATATTTAAATATATATATATATATATATATATATATTAATATTATATATATTAATTTATATTTTATATAAAAAAAAATATACTAAATATATATATATTTATTATATATATTATATATAAAATTTATATATATTTATATAATATATCTTCTTCTTTTAAGGGTAGGTTCTTCTGGCCGCCGGGGGCCGCATATACTTAATTTAGTTTTCATGTTGTGATGCTCTGGGTGGTAGTGGTGGGGGCCCCCAGTTCCTTTCCAGGGAGAGTGCCGGGGTCCCTTTTTGGTAATCTTTCTCTATTTACCGGGCTTGGGACCAGCATTTGACTTGGCTAGCTTGGCCCCCCCGTGGCTAGGGGAATCAAGGAGAATTTTCCTTTCCCCAAAGGGAAAAACGCGCGCCGGTGACTCGAACCCTCGAATTCAGATTCCGTCGTGACAGTCGACCCGGGGCAACCATTCGGGCCCCCGCGGCCTTGACGATCATGGGCCCATGATTTTTTTTTTAGGAATTTAGAGCGGTGGTTTGCCATTTCCTTCCCCGGGTTTTTTTATCAGCCCTTTTTCCCCCACTGACTTGACTGGGGTTGGCCCCCAGTGGGTAGGGAGGCAATCGAGGTGAAATTCCTTCCCCAAAGGGGAAAAAAGCGGCGGGGGCCAACCCTCAACTCAGATTGCCGTCGTGACGTCTTGAGTCCGACGCTCAACC
>NC_051393.1:41749589-41752089 GCF_015228065.2 Penaeus monodon
TGCTGAGGGTTATTAGCAAAACGCTGACTCTTGATTACGTATATGCCTTTTAGAGATAATTGATGCATTAGTTGTAAATTGAAAGCGAATTTAAGACTCATAATCATATAAATTTTGCAGGATATGCCTCAAAATATATTAGTTTAAGGACAAAGGTTTAGAATACTGACATCTTCCATTGAACAAAATCCATATTCTGTTATCTTGAACGTATTAAAAATTATAAGATAAAAAAAAATATTCAGTTGCATCTCACATTAAAACACATAATTTGCTTACATGCTTACATTTTTAGTTCAGAATTTCCCCTATTTGCTTCTCCGATTTCATTTTATCTATTTATTTATTCTATCATATATATATTTTTCCTACCGATATATTTCATGACCCCTAATTAGAATATGTGAAACGAAGTAAGGCTGTCACAATACTTTTTTCTATAAAAGTTTGCATAATACTAACACTTAATCCTTGTTACAGAAATACGAAATTGAACTAGTTTTATTAGGAAACCAGGAAATTCTCCAGAGTTTATCCATTTCACAAGATGTTCTATAATTGGTTGTAAGGTAAGAAATTGAAATAAAACACAAATTAAACATATTAATAAATCTGTACTTAATTACATAGAAGGTAAAAATATACTCTTCCTACAAAACAAACATTTCTGTGAAATCTATAGAATGCCTACTATTCTGTACGAAATGTAAGCAACCTCACAAACCAAATAGTATTCCTTCGTAAAACCCATATAATTCCCGTTCGTGTAATCCACTCGAACAGCCCAATTAATACTCATAAGGGTACAAGGGTCGAATTAATCTGGGAAAATGTGGACAACCCCAGTGCATAGAGCTAATTATCCCGCGCTGGTTGCATAATCTTTTGTTTTGTATCTTGCTATCACTTTACTGGCCATTGTTTTTGATCAGCTTGTATTTTCCATTACCGATTGTAATTACTGTGGTTTGATATTTAGGATATGGCATGTTAAGTATAAGTAAAGAGAATATAAATAAAAGTTTTGTAAGGTTGTGGGCCTAAATTATTTTACCTTTTCCACCCCCCCCCCCCTTTCGCTCTCTCTCTCTCTCTCTCTCTCTCTCTCTCTCTCTCTCTCTCTCTCTCTCTCTCTCTCTCTCTCTCTCTCTCTCTCTCTCTGTACCTCAATGATCTAGTGTCCGCCCATATGCTCGCCTGCTATATCTTTATACACATCGCTCGTATATGGTGCAATGTTTATTGTGTTTGCATGCATATAGATGTGTGTAGTGAATTGCAACGCCCCTGGCTAGTGGTAGCGGGCGTGCCAGGGTGTAGGGCTGCAGTAGTGCCAATCTTGAATTTTAGGCTCGTTTGAGTGATTGCGTCCACGAGTCTGACATTTCATGTTCTGATATTTTAAAACCATAAAATCATACACTTGGTAAGATTAAAACATCATGAATAAAATAAAAGGAGTAAAACAGATAGTAGGAAATCATGAACAAATGAACCTGACTGAGGGTGGGTGCGGAACAAAAGAATTCAGATTATATATACATTTTTTTATGCACCAAATTATCTTTTTCAGTTTATATGTATAGCATGTGCACTTGGTCACGTACCTACAAAAATTCAGGCAAAATTAAGCAGCTAATCATACACCCACTCCTCAGTCACACGGCAAAACACACACAAAAATAAGTGTTACGCCTGTCAGGGTAAGGGAAAGAGAGAGTCGGAGTATAATGTGTGGTTCCTTTTAAAGGTAGAGGGCGCGAACGCTCTCTGTGAATGAGCTATAGGTTAAAACTTCCCCGTGAGCAATTAGATAAGATTAATGACATAAAATAATAACCAAAAGATTAGGGGGTAAAACAATAAAAATACAGCAATAAAAGAAAAACACAACAGTAACATACGAAAAGCTGAAGAAAACGGAAAACTGGAAAAAAGGGGGAACTTGACGAAACGTAGAAAAGTAAAATGAGGACGATATAAAAGACTTAAGGGAATCAACACATGTACACACATCACAATATAAAGAGTACACTGAACATAAAAAGCAAACTGAACATAAGGTAAAACTATAATCACTGGGTTGTCATTCATCATCAATAACGGTATGCTCATGTTTGAGCAGCCGTGGACCTCTCCACCATCCTTCGCCACTCAACTCGATCTTGTCATTACTCTATATTATATTCAGGTGCCGGAGAGGCAGTTGCATCACTGGTTACAAAGAAAGTCTACCGGGTCAGTGACCGGCAGTAGAGAGGGACGCAGCGGTCTGTGTGTGTGTGTCTGTGTTTATGTGTGTGTGTGTTCATACATACATACATACATACATATATATATATATATATATATATATATATATATATATATATATATATATATATATAGTTATGTATATATGTATACATGTATATATATTATATTTATGTATATTTTTATTTGTATATATATGTAAGTGCGTGCGTGCGTGCGCGTGCGAGTACGTGTGTGTGTGTGTGTG
>NC_051393.1:41774589-41777089 GCF_015228065.2 Penaeus monodon
ACTATATTTTTTGTATTCTTTTAAATGTTTCGTGTATATCTTGAGATAAAATATGTAAATGAAGGTCGACGTCCGGAAAAATCCTGCCTATTTTCCTAATATAATCAAGAAAGTTTTGTATAATTCACAGAGGAATACATTTCATTCGTTCTTTTCTTTTAACCTTTATATTAAAGAAACGATTGAGCCTGAATATAATGTAAAACACGACCCCATACCCCCGATAGCGTCATACATTCACTTTCCAGAGCTTACAAACTCTCCATTTTAATCGTTCATTATTTCGAAATGATAGTAAAACCTAGGATACTTACTCTATGCATTCCTCTCTATACTTTCCGTCTGGTAATATGCATTTTATAAAATGTTTATCATTCCAGTAGTTCCCACCCGGTAAGAATAGGTAAAGGACTCGGAACCATGGGGATAAATATCGTGTATCAGTGTCCTAGCTTGATCAGCGTCCATATTAAAAAATATACATCTAGGCATACCATCAGGGAATACTGTATTACACAATCAGATTTTATCTGAGACGTGTTCGGGCCATCTTCTCTGGTCTTTGACAAAAAAACAGGCTGAAAGGTATGATAGTAAAATTCAAGCTTTGTAAGCTTCACAAATTGTTAGACTCGCGAATATTAAAGTAATGGGTTTTACTAAAGATTGTGAAAATCTAATGCTTCCCAGAGCAGGTGTAATTGTCTTGTGGACGACAAATAATATTTAAGAGCACATGACCTTAGCAGGGATGGTACTTACACCAAGGCGAATGGTCACTGTTTTAATCATCAAACAATAGGAAAACCAACTGTTTAATTTAAACAATCCCTTTACAGTCTGATAATCCTCCCAGAGAATTAGCTACGGGAATGTATTTCTATATACATAAACTGTACCAATAAAAGATTTAAGTTCTTGAAACGAGGCGAGGGCATTCAGTTTCGGGTGACCAAAATGACACTTGTTTATGCCAGTCAATGCTGTCGAAGTCTGAGATCCTGCAGATGTTGAGACGAGTTAGAGCAATATACAAGAAAACTGCTAAAGTTATCAGTAGCGGAGAGAGCATCAGTAATCTTTCTCATAAACCTGATAAAAGTAGCACAGACAACTTTATTGCAAAGACGGTATAAAGTTTTGAATTTCCCGAAAATGAATTCTATCAATAACCTTTGGCGAGATAAAGTCCAGACTAATAAAGATCACTGAAAATATCCGAAAGGTTTTCTATAGTAGGTATGGAATCATAGTCGAATATAGTTATATCATTTACGCAACTGAAATCAATGCAGAATCTTAATGTGCCATCACTTGCTTAACCAGAACCACAGACGAACAGCAGGGAGAGTTAGATGGTTCAGTTATACCTAGAGGTCAATCTCCTCGTAAAATAAATCTATAGGATGGCGAGGAATCTGATTAGGTTTCTTACTTACAAGAAAGTTATTTCATATTAATAACATGTTAAGTCCTAGATCAGAAAAGACGTGAGGATATTCTGAAATTATAATTTTTCAGGTCATTCACTTAATCATCAATAAAATTCTCATCACATATTTTGTCCTAAAGAGTCATATCAAACTTTTGTGCTACCTTCATTCATACAAACACTTAATTATTTACTTTTAATTTTGGAGATCTAGCTGTTCTATCATAACAAGCTTTACAACTCTTCATTCTACTTGTGAGGCAGCCAATGTAGCTTTTTTCAAGATCTAAGACATATTAGTATGTATTCTTCACCTCACTTCCGATGTTAGCATTTGACCACAATTCATCCAAAAGTGACCACGGACCTTTTGCATAGAAAAGTTCGAAGTAATCACTGTAAGCAAACAAGACAGCTGTGAACGATCAGAGCGTAATTTCTTAAGGATAGTGTAGTGTACAGTGACTTAATTGAAGCAGCCAATTAATTTCTCACATGAGGTCGGAACGAAATTGCTTTCCTATATCACTCAACATTACCTTTTGAACACCACCGCGAGCACATATTTCAATAAGGTTCAGGGACTGGCAATAGTGTCAATATTCTTAAGCGGCACGGCTTCGGAAAGTCGCATGACTTAACTTAACGCTAACTTGAAGGGATGTATTTGTGATCTCTGGCAGAACAAGGGGAGAGTGGGCCTACGAGGTCAATTGCATAAGAGAAAGCCTTGCCTTGCCTTGCGTTACTTTTATAAGCAACTTTTTGGCATTTGAGACAAGACCTAGATATTATTTAATGTTGTCTCCAGTTCCTTTTTTTTTTTTTTTTTTTTTTTTTTTTTTTTTTTTTTTTTTTTTTTTTTTTAATCTTAATACCTGACTTTCGACGAGAGAAATGACCTGTTGTAAATGAGTAACAAACTAAATTTAATACATGGTCTCTGTAAATCTTTGTAAGTATAACACATATTGTCAGTCTTATGTTTTTGTTTACTGTTAACACAAACCCGGTAAATTAACCCATTAATAATTTCATATTTTACCTTTCTTGATTTAAACTCTTCAA
>NC_051393.1:41847089-41849589 GCF_015228065.2 Penaeus monodon
TTTGTATCGGATCGTTTACAGATAACCAACGAACTACTTAACAATAATATTGCCTGGGTTTTCAGTAGGTGTGGTTCTACTATTACTTCCATATTTTTCTTCTCTCATTCAACTTTTTAACCCCCCGACTTCACCCTTCCACTCAGTGCCATCTCCCATCCCCCCACCCTCCACCAACTCCACTGACTTCAACCCCAACACTTTCTTCCACCACCCCCTCCCCCCGAACTCTCATCCTCACTCTTTCTCCCCTTCTTCTTCCTTCGTTTATCCCCACACCCCAACCTTTTCCCCCCAAATTCTTGTTCCCCTTCCTTTCCTTCTCTACCCCCCCCTCATCCCCCCTTCCTCTCCCACACACACCCCTTCCTCCCTCACTCCTTCCTCCTCCCGTACACCCTCCCCTTCCCCATACCCTCCCCGCCCCCGAATCCTCCCCCTTCCCCACATTCTCCTCTTCCCGTGCCCCCAACCATGAGCCAACACTACCCAGCATCACATCCAAACACTTCACCCCTACGACTTTTTAACTTTAATTTCCGCAGCATTTCAACGCGAAATTCCTAATTCCACACTATCGACACACACAACCTGGACATCATAACTGGTTCAGAGACTTGGTTAACACTTGTCCTCATCGCCACCAAACCTGACTTAGCTGTTAAACATAGGCGTGACCTTGGTATAGACTGATAGTTCACCTGGATCCAACAACAAATTTCTAACTGCTAATCACTCTTGCTTGCCACTTACATTTGACACACGTCTCACACCCATCACTCCAGACAAACATATTTGGATCGCAGATGATTTCAACCTCCCTGACTGTGACTGAACCACTACACCCCCTTTCGACTCTATTGATGCAGACGCCCAAACCCATAATCACCCACACGAACTGACGTCAACTACACCCTCACAAGCAGTACTCAAGCCAACACAAACAAGACACTCCACAGAACAAACACCGAGGTTGTTCCAGGACTAAGTGACAACGATATCGTTCTTGTTGACGCAAACCTCCGACCGACCAGACAGAAACGCAGAGGAGGACCTATCTAGCTCTTCGCTAGAACCCACAGACTCAAACATAAGGGACATTATTTACAGAGGCAACTTTCTATCCTCCGATCCCAACTCCTGACCCTTTGATGATAACTGTAATAGCCTGAAACACTTCATACACACTTCCATCAACAATTACATCCCACAAAAACACCTTCGAGTAGGTATACATTCCTTTGGTTCTCCAAAGACCTACGCATACAACACTGAAAAAATAGACTCTATAGACGCGTGCAATCAGACAACACACCAGAGAATTGGGCCCCCTTTAAATCCTTAAAAAAAGCCAAAACATAAAGAAGGCCGAATGCGAACACACCAGTAAATATCTCACAGACAATGTAAAAAACAACCCTAGACACTTCAAGACGTGCAGACAGGACACCACTAAGATAGCTGCACTTAAAGACCACAACACTCTTGTCACCACACTAGAACACAAAGCATACTACACAGTTTCACTCTATCTTCACACACAAAACACATTACACTGATCATGCCACACAGCCCCTACCCACCCACCCGACTCTCGGCATTAGAACACAAAAACTACTGGAATCACTGGACACAAACAACTTAACTGGTCCCGACAAAATTCATCCCTTCCTCAAAACCTGTGCCATAATTCTTGCCCTCATTCTCCAAACCCATTCGACTGGTTTTGTGCAGACTTCACTCCTATTTTCAAAGCAGGTGACTAGACTGACTTATCACATTATCGCCCATCTCCCTCACCTCCATCGTCTCCAAAATCTTCGAACACATACACAAACACGTAATGAATAATTTTGATACAAACACTAAGTGATACACAAATAATCATGTAAATCCTGACTCATTGTTACTCATCACATTTCCAGACTTCTAAATAATTTTGACGTTAAACAGGCAGATGCAATAGGGTTAAATTACACCAAGGTCTTCGACAAAGTCCCTATAAAAGACTGACACAAAAACAACAGTTTTACGGAATCGCTGGACAAACTCTTCACTGGATCACAGCTTTTCTAACAGGCCTCAACGCGTTTATTTAGACGGTACTGTATCTAACCCTGTTCTGTTTTTTTCTGGTGTCCCTCAGAGGACCGTCTTTCCCTACTCTTCATAAGAGATTTTCCACTATCCACCCATAACTATACAGTTAGACTTTTTGCTGATACTCTCATCTATCGACCAGTTAAGACGCCTGACGACAGTAAACTCTCCAGACTGACATAGATTCTCTCGGGCAATGGGAAACCACATGGCAAATGAACTTTCGGCCAGACAACTGTAAAATCATAAATTTCACTCGTTCTCAAACACCCACAAAATTCCCTCATTCAATCCACTCACGGCAATTACCCAACACACCATAACACAAATATCTAGGAATCACACTACACACCAACATTAAGTTCAGTACACACATAGACAACGTACAACATAAAGCTAA
>NC_051393.1:41869589-41872089 GCF_015228065.2 Penaeus monodon
AATATTTTTCTATGAGAGTTAAGCCTGCAGCGACATTATAATTTATTGTAAAGTTATTTACATATGCTGTCAAATCTTGGCAGTAGAAAAGGTAATAATATGAAAATAATAGATTGATATGAATCACGGGTGAAAATCACTCCTAAGATATGGTAATTAGCTAACTAATACTGAAGCAACAGATAGCCATCTATCCTTACCTCTTAGAAGTAACGGAAGAAAATGCAAGGAATTACTGGAATATATTCAGTTTGTTTGATCATGTATATATATATATATATATATATATATATATATATATATATATATATATATATATATATATATATATATATATGTATGTATATATATATATATATAATATATATATATATATATATATAATATATATATATATATATATATATATATATATATATATATATTTACTGCTTCATCAGGGCATAGGGATACATAGACGCAAGACAGAAAAAATCTTGACCAGGTCAAGAGGGGACACCACACAAAACAAGGCGAACAGAATTATCATCCCACACTCGCAGCTAACAGCACATCTGGAAGCCCTGTTGGGTCGCACAATGAAGATAGCTACCACTTCTGGTAAGAATATCGGAGATATCATAAGGGAAATGAGGTCAGACCACATACCTTACGGTGGCTGCGACCAGGTATACATAGGTGACGTGGACATGGCCTCCACGAACAACGAATCGGCCAACACCGCAGCGCCCTCCGACGACATGACAAGAGAAGCGCATTCGTTGTTCGCGTCGACACTGACGGCCATCTTCCTAAGTGGTCCCAGGCCTCCATTATAAAACAAGGCCTGCTCCCACGACAAAGGAAGATGGTAGAAGCGGCGTCCATACACTCAACTAACAACTTCAACACCGCAACAGGGAGCCACGAACTAGCCAAGGTCGTCCCACACCTAATTACGACGTGACATGACCGCTCAGTACAAGAAGCAGTAAATGCGAAAAGGCCTTCGGCATATTCGTGTGTTTTCTTGTACTTCCCTTCGTTGTTCTACGTGCAATTTGTTCGACGAATTACACACACACATATCTATCTATCTATCTATCTGTCTGTCTATCTATCTATGTGTGTGATAGATATATAAAAACAGAACTATGCATGTAGATAAACCGATAAATAAATGAAAATTAGTTTACTCAATATCCCAATCAGAAACTCTTAATCTGCCTTTATTGAACTGATAAATATATATCGTGTAACATGTAATATTATATACTGTTCTTGATAACTTTGATATGATACAAAGCCTAATATTACATTTAAGACTTTTATCATCATCCTCTCTATATCCCATATAGTGTAGTATTTCATTGCGATATAAACAGGATATCACAATATTAAAGTTAAGATGTTATTCTGAGAGAGAGGGGGCGAGGGGGAAGAGGAGAGAGTACGGACAGCAAGGAGAGAGAACGATAGAGAGAGAGAGAGAGAGAGAGAGAGAGAGAGAGAGAGAGAGAGAGAGAGAGAGAGAGAGAGAGAGAGAGAGAGAGAGAGGGAGAGAGAGAGAGAGAAAGAAAGAGAGACAGACAGACAGACAGACAGACGGACAGACAGAGAGACAGACACAGAGAGAGCGAGAGAGAGAGCGAGAGAGAGAAGAGAAGACAGGACAGACAGAGACAGACGACGACAGCACACAACAGACACACCAGACAGACAGACAGAGACAGAGACAGAGTAGAGACAGACAGACAGACAGACAGAGAGAAAGAGAGACAGACAGACAGACAGAGAGAGAGAGAGAGAGAGAGAGAGAGAGAGAGAGAGAGAGAGAGAAGAGAGAGAGGGAGGTGCAAAGAGAAAGAGAGAGACGGACAGAGACAAACAGACAGAGAGACAGAGACAGAAAGAGAGACAGACAGACCGAAAGAGAGAGAGCGTGAGAGAGAAAGGGAACGAAGAGAGAAAAAAGGAAAACGCAAAGGTAAAGCGAAAACATACGAAAATACACTCCAATAAACTCACTCACCCCGTTTTCCGCCCCATCTTTGCCGTAATAAACGGGCCTGCCAAAAGCCTACAACAGATCGAGGCCGAAGGCACAGACACGGTATCTGAACATTTTTAATGTTCATTTTTTACATTATTCTTGTCTAAATTGGAATTAGACAAGAATAATATAAAGGAATCTAAACTATTATTTTAAGATATTGATTTATATATCGTTTCATGTTTCTGGATTTCTTTTATTAAAATGTAATGTAATTCTGTTTGATACATAAGAATTCGCCATGAGTTTCGGGGAATGTAATATCTTTCCTCTGTAAGCAAAAGGAAATATAACTTTCAATAAAATATTCAATCAGAATCATATTAAAGTAAGTAAAGAAAAATCAAACGTTTCCCGAGAAATACCAAGATTTCAGATGAAAATGAAATGAGATAATTCACTATAAATCACATCACAACGGGAAAAGACCTCAATCACATTAGATTTAAATGAAAGGTTGAAACTCGA
>NC_051393.1:41879589-41882089 GCF_015228065.2 Penaeus monodon
TAAACAAGATTAGTAGCGTGAAAGTATGTATAATGTATAGATCAAGATCAGCTTCTGAATCGATTTTTTTCTGATTGGTTCTGTCTCGATTAATGAAGATCGCTGTATGTAACTGTGGGAATCGTTGTTCCGTGAATCAACGCCAAGAAGATAAATGTGTAAGGAAAGGATACTGTAAAGAATATCCATAAATGTACAGATCGTGGACGTTAAAGTAAACCCTGACGTATACACTCGCTAAACAAATATATACTTAGATATGTGTAATATTAAGAATATAATACTACATGATTTCATAATAAGAATAAGATTTAGCTGTTGCTCTGCTGTTTTCCTTTAATCTTGTTTGACTAATGATGACTTGTGTCTATCCTTCAAAGTGATTGTCAGTCAAGTGAAAAGATAAGTTAGCTATCAGAACTTCAGTGTTTGTGAAGTCGCTGTCGTGGAGATGTTCTGTCTCGTCGATGAGGTGTTAATCTCCTCTATCTTCGGAGAATGGCTCCTCCGTTCCTTATCAAATCGCCCACCAAGTGTGCACAAAACGTGGACGAAAAATAGGAAAAAGAATCAAAGATTGTATAAATGTACCAAATTGCATGTTAATATAACAAACCTAGTATATACTCTTTAAATACATATATAAATAGAATATTAGGAAAGAATATATATAGTATTACATATATACATATTCTTGTCAATCTCAGGAAGTAAACTGCTGACATGTCCAAGTCATACGAGTGTATGTTTTGTTGTTGTATGTTCGTAAAGTACGTCCGTCTGTTAGTTTCTTGCTCGGTGAATAGTGTTCTGGCCTGTGTAGTGCTCGTCGTTTCTTTCAATTGTGCTTCGCTAGCGTGTGTCAGCGTGTGTGATGTGAATGTTGTTGTTTAGAACCACTTCGTCCTTGGGAGAAGATTGTAGGCAAGAATTAGTTGTGCACTACAAAAATACATCACAAACAGAAACAATGGGTTAGCGAAGTAGCGGTGACGTACATTAATATTATAAGTCGACTTTATTTTTAAATTTAGTCTTATAATCAATATTGTATGATTTATTATATGTGTTATATTATAACAAACTATTTTGAAAATCATAAACATAGCAATATTCACATTAAGAATCCCAGAACTCAGGCTTAGGACATCAAGATCTACTGCCCTCATTGTTCTTAGCTCTTATCCATCATGCTGATCATATGTTCAAATTACAATGTCAGGAATAACTCTTGCATGAGCATTGATCTCCAAAGTTCATACGGCAGAATCCATACTGAAGAACATTTTTTTCTTATCATTGAACATATCCACGTTCGTAAACAAAGTACGCTCCGTCTGTTAAGCGTTTCACTTCTCGGGACTAAAGTGTTCTGCACAGAAGTAGCGCTCGGCGTTCTTTCAACTGTGGTCGCTACGAAGTCTCAGACGAAGGCTGCGTTAAGTGTATTTTTTTTGCACAACTTAGGTTTGGGACTGAAGAATTAAGAAAAAAACGAACAAGAATGTTAAGACCTAAATAATTTTCAAAGCAGAAAACAATGGTAGAAGAAGGATTATTTATTTTTATATTATATATTATTTTATTATTAATAATATTATAATTATATATGCAATAACAACATACATAGAAACCACACAGAAAACACACACCAACAATAACCCCCACACACACCACAACACAAACAACACAGGCGTACTCGGGTGATGGTTTGGCTTAAACAATCCAATCCCTGTCACGATTCCTTCATGCTCAATTTCTTGCTCAAAGAGATTATTCAATAATTAATGAGACCTTGTTCAAGACAGCTTCATTACTCATTCATTCAATCCTCTATAGCTTTGATCAGATTAACCTTTTTACCGTATGTCAAAGATGTCAAGTCTCTTTTCGTGTTGTGAAGACAGACAGTCTTCCTTTTGCTGGAGAGCTGTAACAGTAATTTGAAAAAAAAAGGGAACAATGAAACAGATCGTAGACTAATAGACCCTGTGGAGCACATGGACCATTGTTGTACAACCTAACCTAAAGGCATACAAAGCGTGACATTGGGTTTAGAAAATTAGATCGATCACAGATGCCCGTGGGCTATACAGAATTCCTTTGCATAGCGACGTCACACATTAGCAGTCTTTTTTGACCTCGAAAAGAATTACGGTACTCCCTGGAAGCAAGGCATACTCATAAATCTGTATGACATTGGTTTAAGAGGAGCATTACCTACTTTCATGCAAACTTCCTTGCTAATAGGAAGTTTAGAGTGCGGGTGGGAAACGGCTTCTTTAACCTGGAAGGGGTCCCACAAGGAAATGTCTTAAGTCTCTTGTAGTCTGTATGTGGATGACTTCACGCTGTACTGCTCTGGAGGAAGCTTACAGAATGGACAAGGACACATGTAGACTGCAGTAAATCAGGTTGTACAGTGGGCAACATACCATAACAAACATAACAAATCCATTAAGTTTTCTTTAAGAGGTGAAGTACTTGGATGACTCAAATC
>NC_051393.1:41897089-41899589 GCF_015228065.2 Penaeus monodon
CACGTGCCTTGTATAAGTCAGATGTATATTATATGCATCCAAGCATTGCCAGGACACATACCGTGCACCGGCCAACGACAGGGGCACAAGACGAAGGACACGATCAAAGGCAAGCTATGTGGGTCGAAGGTTCGGCACCACATCAGCAACACTCGCTCTGTGCCAGACATTCAATGATTCCACCAGAATCACAGCGAGACGAGACCGCTTGCAGCGAAGCGTGGGAAGCCAGCCACGTCAACTCGGAGGCATCTGACGGCGCCATCCAAGGCGCGACAGCTTCAACAACCGTGGGGGTCCCGTCCGATAATCAAACGGTCGGCCGACGGGATATTAAGTCTTCGCACTTGATACAGAGAAGAGAAAGACACCTCTAACCCTTCCTTTGTCCCCTGCCTGAGCATAGCTGCCCCGTCGAGATTGACAGGTGGGCGCGTGTGCCGAGCGGTCTGAATGGCCAGATGCCTCCAAAGTAACGCCCTCTAACCGCTGTGAACTACCAGTGAGGACAGCATGCCCACGGCATCGCTGCCATACCGACCTAGCCACGCCCCCTTCGCTCGTGACCACCAACCGTCTTCTTGACAAACAGCTATGACACTGCCTCCTCCAGGCCCCCCGCCCGGCCTACCCGCTTCCCAGGTCTACTTCTGCACAAACCGGCCACTTACATCTTCAACCTTCGTCCGCACTACCATCTCCAATAAAGACTGCAACCTGACCGTGCGTTTCCCCTTTACCACCACTATGGGAGATCCCAACAAGAGCACCCATCACATTCTCTTCTTTCTCTCTCTGTCTCCTTCCATCTCTCTCTCTCTCTCTCTTCTTCCTTTCTCTCTCTCTCTCTCTTTCTCCTTTTTTACTTTCTTTCTCTTTCTCTCTCCTTTTCATTCTCTCTCTCTCTCTCAGCCCATGGATAAATGAGGACATGATTGATACAACACTCACAAATTTCTCAAAACAAATAGAACTGACATCGCCCTTCATTCTGAGTATAAACAAAAAAAGAGAACACTGATCCAATCAGCAAAAACTATTTATTTTAAGTTCAATAACTGTAAACACGACACCAAAGAAACATGGAAAACAGTTAAAACGTTAACACCAAACAAAAACATCACACAGACACGTCCATAGTTTCCTTAAGTAGTATAGAACAACTAAATATCTACTCTGCAAATATCGGTAAATTCGCCTATGAACAGATAGCTGCTTCCTTGGCCCCACAAAACACAAGCAGGACAAGGTTCTCAACAAATGCTTTCAGACCACAGCCAACAGGAGTGGAAACAATAGTCTTAACAATAATTACGAATGCTGTAGGAGTGGATAACTTTGCTTTTCGATTCATCAAAAAAAGCTTACCCGTATTTGCATTCTATTTAATTGTCATTATAAACACGGCTCAAACATGAACCTACCGTAAAAAAAAAATAATAAACACATCAACAGTCACCGGTACCTACCCATCACTGTGGAAACATGGCATCATAACTCCCATTTTCAAATCAGGAGATGCAGAACAATTAAACAATTATCGTCCCATAACTTTACTCCCAGTGATGTCTAGAAGTTTAGAAGTATGCTATCCACTGAAACGGTCTTACTAAAAATCACAAACAAAATTTATGATAACATAGACAAGAATCAAATAAATCTACTCACATTGTGTGATCTCTCAAAAGTATTTGACAGTGTCAGCCATGAAATCCTGCTTAACAAAATGAAAAATCATGAAATTGACAAATATTGATTTAGAAGTTATCTATCCACAAGAACGCATCCAGTCAAAATTCGTAATAATAAGTCAACTAAGAAACCAGTCTCTTTCGGAGTCCCACAAGGCTCCATATAGGCCCGATCTTGTTCACTATATTCATAAACGATCTATCAACTACTGCAAACAACTGCCTCCTTGTCCAATATGCCGATGACTCTCAGTTTCTTCACGCTGCCCCTGTAAGCAATTTAAATGAATTGATAAGAAGTACTTAACAGACTCTTACAGAAGCAAAGACGTAGTTTTGCCTCAAACTAAATCCTGACAGATCTCAGTGCATCTTTTAGGCAGTCGGCAAAACATTGCCAAAATCCATATTAACACAATCATAGAATTTGAAGGCTATCAAATTAAACCAAACATTTCCGTGAAAAATCTAGGAGTACACATAGACAGATACATGACTTTCGAAACACATTCACAAAATAAGTAATCGACACACTGAGATACCTAACTCACATAAAAAAAGACAAAATCCCCACTGAGACGAGAATTATTGCTGTACAGTCCCTTGCACTCAGCATTATAAACTACTGTTCCAACATATGGAGTCAACAAAACTCAGATACAAAAAGCACAAAAACTACAAAACTTTGCCGCAAAAGTGGCAATAGGCAACGTAAATAAATATAACCACATAACCCCACACTTTAAGAAATTAAAATGGTTAAAAGTTCAACAAAAAATGTCAATCTGATGCAAGTATACTCATTCATA
>NC_051393.1:41922089-41927089 GCF_015228065.2 Penaeus monodon
AAGAAGGAAACTGGTGATTTGGAACTGTCGACACTATCTCTCCTAACTTTGGCAACGTTAGTCCTTCCAGAATCAGTTAAGTTGGCAGGGTACCATCTAAAGGTAAAACCATATGTGCCCAAACCTATGCGGTGCTTCCACTGCCAGGGTTATGGGCATGGAGCCAACTCTGGCCGTTTTAAGGAAAATGGACAACCAAGAGTGTGTGTAAAGTGTGGTACAACAGGTCATCAAGGAGATGACAACTGTCCAGGTCCAATATGCTGTTACCACTGCAAACAAATTGATTAATTATTTCAAATGATCTACCTTGATAGATGGAAATATTAAAATATTTAAAACTAAAAATCTATCAATAAATATCTTACAAATAACAATAATTACTATATAAAAAATCAAAGAATAAAATATTATGCTCTAAATGTATAAAATTATTGCTTAAACATTATGCATAATTAAATCTTATTGAAAATATTTGTCTCCCTAAGACCTTCTATGTCACAATCCGCCCTATTACATTTTTCAGTGTATATGAGGCAGACAAGTACATTCGTCTTTGGTCTGAGAATGTTGCACATCTTTCCACTACATGTGCGATCGTTAATGGCTCTTGGCATCTCTCACAAAGTGCTTTACTTTTAGCCATCATCGGCCCATGAGTTAGTCTTGTGTACCCGATTCTTAGTCTTATTAATACAAATACTTTTCGGTTGGGATGGATGCTGGTCACCCAACTGCCAAGATCATCTCTAATCTCTCGCAATTTGTTTCTGGAGGAATGCCTCCATTGTTCCCTCCTTTTATCACAAAGACAACTCCTGATGCTGGGTTTCAAGTCAGTGTGTGGGAGAGGAAAACGAGCATCACAGGGCTGAGCGGCAGCTGCCTTGGCCTTCCGATCAGCTTGCTCATTCCCACTGATACGAACATGTGCTAGCACCCAACATAGTTATCTTTTTACATGTTGATATCAGTGCAAGCCAATCTTCAACCTTCCTCACCACTGGATGTGATGTTTAAGCTTTTGATTGCTTGCAAGGTATTATGAGCTGCTCGAACCATGTGTATATTGCATCTGATCCTTGGAATTTAGAAGTGTGTTGTAGAAATCTCTCTGGCTTATGCTTCGGATCTCGCCCCTTTCCCAGCTCGACTAATTAGTCCAAGGGGGGAATTGGAGAATTCCAGCAGCCAGAACCTTAGTGAGATTTAAATCAAGATCTTCCACAAGATTCCTCATTCTCCTACCATTGGATCGGCTATCCTCAATGGGGTTGAAATCCAATCTGGATGTAGGAGATTCCAGAATCCTTTGTAGTCTGGTGTAGTAAATCAGATTCATGTAGTCCCGGTGTAAAGAAAGCAGTGGGTCTCCACTCTCAGCATACAGGGACTCCACTGTACAGATTCTGAGAGCTTCATTATGAACTGAGTCCAACATCCAGAGAACAGTGGGAGATGCAGATGAATAAGTCTCACATCCATAATCAAGTTTACTACAAATAAACACGGAAGCGTTGTGTGGTCTGCACCCCAAAATAGATGTGGAAGAACCTGCAAAATACCAAGTGCTTTTGTAGCCTTCACCTTTAACGGTTTGATGTTAGGCACCCATGTCAGCCTTGAGTCAAAAACTAGACCCAAGTACTTCACCTCTTGGGCAAATTGTAGTGGGTTTGTTCCTATTTAGAGGGAAGGATGGAACTTGGGCAGTTGCCTCATCCATTCTACTCTTGGGAGATTTTAATGGTCGGCATCGCCACTGGGGAGACACTTTGTAAGCATCAAGGAAGGTCATTGGAGTCCTTGTTCTCAAGAGTAGATACAGCTTTACTGAAAAAGTGACACTCCCAAACTTTTCCAAATTTAAATCAGAATATTCTCCAATATTGACCTGTCAATTGGTTCACCTGATTCACAGTTGAATTTCACTTGGCAGGTCATGGAAGACTTACACGGAAGCAACCACTTTTCAATACTTTTGGAGGAAGTGAATGGTATTCCAGCCAATGGTGTGCAGAGATGGCGACTTGAACATGCGAACTGGAACCTTTTTAGATCAACTGCAGTATTGCAATGAATTGTGAATGATTTCTAGTGTATTCAAGATACTGTTAATCGCTTCACATCACGAATTCACCTTGCAGTGGAAGCATCCATTCCCAAAAGTAGTGGGCAGTAGCGTCGACCTCCGGTACCATGGTGGTCTGAGCAAGAAAAGCTGCATTAAGGCAGTTGAAATGACACCCCAACCTTGATTCATTATAAAAAGACCCGAGCCAGGGCCAGGCGAGTGCTAAAGTTTAGACAGACATCATGGAGACAGTATGTCTCCTCAGTTAACTCTGAGACCCCCTTAGCATAGGTTTAGGACAAAGTACGTAAGATGGATGGGAAGAGCACATCTATATCACCACCTACTCTGAAGATAGATGGCATAATCCTCACAGACAAAAAAGATGTTACAAATGAGCTTGCTAAATCCATTGCAAAAATCTCCGAAGCATCTTACACTGCCTGATTTTCCACTCTTCGGGCTGAACAGGAAAGACACCCAGTGTTGTTCTTCAGTTGGACTGCAGCAGAACTTCCATACAACTTGCCATTTTTGCGCAAGGAGATGGATGATATTCTATACCAAATGATATCTCACTTTCCGGGGAGTTCCCAAAATTTTCTGTTGGACTTATTCAACAGGATCTATTGGGAGGGCACAGTGCCATCCACATGGAAAAATACTATGATCATTACAGACCAATTTCTCTCACCAGCTATATCTGCAAACTGATGGAAAAAATGGTAAACTTCAGGTTGACATGGCTGCTAAAAGTGGAAAATGTGCTGGCGCCATATCAATATGGGTTGAGAAAATTAAGATCGACCACAGATGCACTTGTGAGGATGGAAACTACTATACAGAATTCCTTCGCAGTTTCTCTAACCTGGAAGATCAGCTGGAAGGGGTCCCACAAGGGAGTGTCTTAAGTGTGACCCTGTTTATCATTGCTATAAATGACATCGTAAAGTTTATCCCAAGTTCTGTCTCATGTAATCTGAATGTGGATGACTTTACACTGTACTGCTCAGGAGGAAGCTTACAGGATGTGCAAGGACACATGCAGACTGCAGTAATTCAGGTTGTGCAATGGGCAACATACCATGGGTTCAAATTTCCTTCAAGCAATTTAGGAGCAAACCCACTACATTTTGTCCAAGAGTTGAAATACTTGGGTCTAATTTTTAACTTAAGCCTTATATGGGTGCCTCACATGAAACAGTTCAAGGTGAAAGCTACAAATGCACATAGTATTTTGCGGGTTCTTTCACATCTATCTTGGGGTGGAGACTACACAACGCTTCTGCAACTTTACTGAGCGCTTATTCTTAGTAAGCTTGACTATGGATATGAGGCTTATTCATCTGCAAAACCCACTGTTCTCCGGATGTTGGACTCATAATGAAGCTATCAGAACCTGTACAGGGGCTTTCAGATCTTTACCTGTGGAATCTCTGTATGCTGGGAGTAGAGAACCACCTCTTTCATTACACCGGGACAACATGAACCTAATTTACTACACGAGACTACTAAGGATTCCGGGATATCCTTACATCCAGATTGGTTTTCAATCCCCTTGAGGATAGCCAATCCTATGGTAGGAGAATAAGGAATCTTGCGGAAGATCTTAATTTAGATCTCACTAAGATTCTGGCTGTTGGAACTCTCCAATTTCCCCCATGAACTAATCACGTGCAACATATACAGATGGTTCGACATCTGAAAATGGTGTGGTCTTTGCAGCAGTAAGCAGAAGGAAGGCAGTCTTTCTCCAGCAGCCTCCATCTTCACTGCAGAGTTACATGCCATCCTTACAACAGTCAAGATGACTAGAGGTCATACAAATCATTCTATTGTAATATATTGTGACGCTCATTGTGCCTTGCAAGCAATCAAGAGCTTAAACTCATCACATTCAATGGTGAGGGAGGTTCAAGACTGGCTTGCACTGATGTCAGCACATAGAAAGTTAACACTGTGTTGGGTGCCAACGCATGTTGTTATCAGTTGTCTTCGTGATAAATAGAGGGAACAATGGAGGCATACCTCTAGAAACAAACTGCGAGAGATTAGAGATGACCTTGGCAGTTGGGTGTCCAGCATCCATCCCACCCAAAAGTAATTGTATTAACAAGACTAAGAATCGGGCACACAAGACTAAAAGTGGCTAAAAGTGAAGCACTTTGTGAGGGATGCCATAAACGGTCGCACATGTAGTGGGAAGATGTGCAACATTCTCAGACCAAATACACTGAAAAAAGTATTGGTGCAGGATTGTGACATAAAAGGTCTTATTAGATTCCTTCGGGAGACTAATATTTTCAATAACATTTCAGATACATAATGTTTATGCAATAATCTTATACATTTAGTGCATAATATTTATGCTTTGATTTTAATATAGTATTCATTGTTATTTATAAAACATTTATTGATAGATTTTTTTAAGTTTTAATTAATTCAACATCTATTTTGCCGCTAATGACTTTAGCTGTAGACGCGGCAGACAATTTTAAATAATCATTCAATCAATCTAGTTAGGGGAAAGAATCAGGAATAGTTACTACATTCTGTCATCTTTGGTCTGTACACATACGAAGTTGTCCACCTTCCTTTGGCACTATTAGACATGGAGAAGCTCATGGTGAAGAACTTAGTACTGCTAAGCCAATTCACTTCCTCTCTCATTTACTACTTTTTCTTGGGGTTAAGATGATAAGGTGCCTATTGTACAGGAAGCGTACCTGGCTCTATTTCAATGTCATGCTTAATAACACTGTATTTACCTGGAGTATCAGAGGATACTGGTGAGTAATTTTGAAAAAAATAGAAATTCCTTGTTTCTTGTCTAAACTAATATGATTTAAGAATAACGGTAAATTACCAAGAATATTAGAGATATGAGTATTAATCCATGGATTAATATCGAGTAGATCTTCAACCA
>NC_051393.1:42002089-42004589 GCF_015228065.2 Penaeus monodon
TTAACCAGTCTACCACAGCCAAAACAACACATCCAATTACGTATGTGTTTATCTCAGGAGACACAGCGAATACTGGAACACGCCTTACAGGTGCCCCCAGACTCCACATTGTCAGTCACAGATGTGCTAGACAAATTGCAGCGGCACATCAAAGACCAGAGCAACGAAGCACTCTGTAAACAGGCCTTCTCCAACTGCAAACAAGCAGAAGGAGAAACTTTCTCAGAATTCTATGTCCGTCTCAAGACCCTGCCTGAAGAGGTGGATTTGTGTAAGGCTAACAGCAGGTGTGAAGAGGCATGGATCAAACACGGGATCCTCATGGGTCTCAGAGATGAGAAGTTGATACAGAAACTCTTCTCCATGGACATCTTCTTCCACACTTCAAGATGCTGTGACGGAGTGCTATGCATATGAGGCTGCCAAATCTACCACATCCGCCTTGAGGGATCCAGCTGCTGTCCGTGCTGTGTCCCAATACAGGAAGGGCAAGAAAGTGGCCAGTATGACGAAAGGAAGCTCACATACTGCTGCACCCTCGCACAAGGCACCCTGCAGTAGTTGTGACAAGCAACATGCCCTACAGGCCTGCCCTGCAACCATTGTTGTATGCCGTGGTTGTGGCCGCAAAGGTCATTTGTCACACGCAACCAAGTGCCCTGCTAGCACTGCTATGTGTGCATCCTGCAACAGATATTGCCACTTCAAAAAGCTCTGCAGCACTGAGGCAAAACCTAAAGGCCCAAAAGGACGTGCAAAGCAGAAGCCTACCCTCAACGTGATTTGTTTACAGTACCTGGATCATCAACTCAGCTCTGGACAACAGAGAACAAGCTACATCCGAAGACTGGAAATGGGCTCACGACCTTTGCCAAAGCCTTTAACGACTATTCAAGTCAAAATCGCCAGTGGTGAGGTGTCAGGCTCCATCCATGCTATACCTGACACAGGGGCAGACACTACGGTTATATGCCCACAGCACCAGAAGGACCTGGGCCTTACCAAACGTGACCTCGACCCTCCCACCAATCTGACATACTATAATGCTGATGGCTCTACAATGCCCCCGGCCATAGGTTCCTTCCAAGCGCGGCTTACATACAGGAGCAGGCCACATACAGGATGGATTGACGTCCAGGGTTCCCTGACTACACCACTATTGTCATGGGAGCACTGCAAAGAACTCGGTGTGGTACCCAAGGATTTTCCTAAGCAAATCACAGATGCTTGTGGTACCACCAACATGGTTCATAGTTCACGGAGTGATGGGGTCACTCCTCACACCTCTGAGGTTCCTACTACCCCTGTTCCAGCACTAGCCAAGTCATCAGCACTGCCATTTTCAAACAAGACGTCCCCTACAGCTGCGAGGGAGTACTTCCTGAAGAAGTATTCTGATGTGCTAGTGAGAAAGGCGGACATACAAGCAGCACCACTGAAAATGATGTCGGGCCCTCCCATGAGGATCCACCTGAAGGACGATGCACAGCCCTTCGCCATCCACACGCCCAGGTTGATTCCTTTAGCCTTCCAGGAGGCTGTGAAGACAGAGCTCGCATCTATGGTGGCTCAGGGAGTTATTGGTGCCTTCCCATGGTGGTAGTAGCCAAACCCAAAGGAGGAGTACGGATCAGAACTGATCTATCAAAACTTAATAGACAAGTGTCCCGCCCTACACATCCCTCACCTACGCCATTTGCAGCAATCCGAAGTGTGGACCCTAAAGCCAGATACTTCTCAACAGAGCACTGTGCGGTTACTGGCAAATCCCATTAGCAGAGGAGGACCAACATCTGACTACTTTCATTACTCCACAGGGAAGATACCGCTACCTCCGTGGCCCCATGGGTTTTGCAGCCACAGGTGATGCCTTTTGCCTTTGTGGCGATAGGGCCCTGCAGGGAGTGATGAACTGTGTGAAAGTAGTGGACAACGTCCTAATATATGACGAAAACTACCTCACACATCTAGGACGCCTTGATGAAGTCCTCTCCAGGTGCAAGATACACGGCATCACTCTCAATGCGGAAAAGTTTGTCTTAGCTGCCCTTGCAGTGACGTTCTGCAGACACAAGCTCTCAAAGGACGGTGTTGCAGCAGATCCTGAGAAGGTCCATGCTATTGCAGAATTCCCCTTACCAGCCAACCTGACAGATCTGAGATCTTTCATGGGCTTGGTAAACCAGCTTGTGGATTTCTCCACCGATATAGCAGCCGCTGCCACTCCTCTCCGGCCTTTGATGAGCCCAAAGAGAACTTTCATTTGGACTGCTGATCACGATCAGGCCTTCAATAAAGTCAAGCAAGCCCTTTCAAGTCCACCTGTTCTCACTTCATTCAATCCCACCATCCCCACTGTTCTGCAAACCGATGCCTCACGTCTGTATGGTGTTGGCTATGCCCTCTTGCAGAACCATGGTGGCGGACAACTACGTCTAGTTCAGTGTGGCTCGCGATTCCTAACAGACGCTGAGACATGATATGCCACTATAGAAATGGG
>NC_051393.1:42014589-42017089 GCF_015228065.2 Penaeus monodon
GGCAGCTTAACAGAGGCAAAAGAAAAAGATCCTCAAAAAAAAAAAAAAAAAAAACATAACACCTTGAGGAACACACTACCTCATCATTAAAGAGATGAAAAACATGATGGAAAATCGAGTAATGTGGAGAGGATTTGTAATATAAGTACACACACACAGAGCCGCTCTCGTACCCAGACACACGCAGGGATACTCGTTTATATAAATATATGTATACAGTGAATATGTGTGTGTGTGTGTGTGTGTGTGTGTGTGTGTGTGTGTGTGTGTGTGTGTGTTTGTGCGTGTGCGTGTGCGTGTGCGTGTGTATGTATGTGTGTGTGTGTTTGTTTGTTTGCTTGTTTGTGTGTGTGTGTTAAAACTCATCCCCTCTTACCCAACCCCTCTTCTTTCAGAATATATTGCCTTGCTTGTAACGATACAGAAAAATATCGGGTCGGGTGGCTATTAGCTCATTAATCATGAGATTAATTAGAGTAAAATGTTTGAGGGACGGTCTCCGTGGGTCAAGAGGAGCTCACGTGTGCTCGAGTGTCATGTATGAAATGTTGGCCCGAATGTTTTTAGAAACCGGTCTCCAGTATGAGTCCATTTTTATGTTAATTCGGTTTTTAAAAAGGGGAGGGGAGAGTGAGGGAAAATAAGACAAATTCGGCATGTAATTTTGTTTTTTATGGATGCGCTTATGTGTGTATATACGAGTATATCTGTGTATGCGTGTAAGCATGCGTGTGAACATGTGTGTGAGTGTGCGTGCATGCCTTCGTGCGTGTGCGTGTGTGTGTGTGTGTGTGTGTGTGTGTGTGTGTGTGTGTATGTTTGTATGTGTCTGCCTCTCTATGTATACGAATACAGTATGTGAGCGGACGCATGCGTGACCACACACCCAGTTTGAAAGAGCCCCATATCAGAAAATCCATCCGTGCTGCGAATTGATATTGACAGGCGAGAGTGATGATCAGGCCGCGATTAAACGGCCGAAGTTGGCGTGTCAAACTCCCACAACGTCTGCGACCTGAAATGTGAGTGTGTCCGCAATAGGTGACGATATCTTCACTGACTTCAGTATCGATACCTTGATCGTCTGTCACATAAATCACGAGTCTTCTTTCTTCCTTTCTTTATTTCCTAATTTTTTTTTTCTAATTCTTTATAGGGGCGCTTATTCGACTTTCTTAGACGGTGATAAATTGATTACAACTACGTTAATCAGATATATATTGTAAATACCACTTTTATTGTTATTTGTAGTAGAGCCTTGAGTCTTTTTTATTCTGAATGTATAATAATACACACAAATAAATTCCCACACGTATGCACATACATCATTATCATCATTATTATCATTGTCTATCTGCACAATGCTGGGTGATGTATAACCCCCCTCCACCTCTCTTTGATGTTTCACTACCTAGCCTTGTTTTGCGTGTGGTGCATTCGCAAGTATATATGTGTGTGTAAAATATATATCTGTGTGTATGTCTGTATGTGTGTGTGTGTGTGTGTGTGTGTGTGTGTGTGTGTGTGTGTGTGTGTGTGTGTGTGTGTGTGTGTGTGTGTGTGTGTGTGTGTGTGTGTATATATATACATACATATACACACATGTGTTTGTGTGTACGTGTATATGCTACATGTATGTGGGCGTGTCTGTGTGTTTGTATTCATATATTTATATGTAAATATCAATATATATATCAATATATATATATATATATATATATATATATATATATAATATATATATATATATATATATATATATATATACATATATATATATATATATATATACATATATATATATATATATATATATATATATATATATATATATATAGGTATATTAGAAAATAAAGTGCACAAACTAGATTTACTAAAAGAGAGACAACCGTTTGAAATCGTCCTGGATTTCATTTTCAGGTCTGAAGAATAAGGGATAAGAAAGGATGAGCCAGATATGCGAAGCTGATCCTCGTCTCAGCTATGCCTATGAAGGAAATCCGTCCTGTGCTGACTAATGCTGACTCGATTAGAGTGTGTCATTTGGTGCTGACTCGACTGAGCATAGTCCTTGCCCACTGTAGTGCACAGCCATAGCAGTAACTACATCCTTGCGTTCCGTAGGAAAATACGAAATATTTTTGTGCGCTACAAAGAACATGCTCCAACGGAACGTAGCACTGCAGTGACGCTCAAATGTAAGCATTAACCAACAGGAGCTGTTTGTGTTTAAAATTTTGTGTTCAAACACATTAACTATGAATTTTATTTATGCTAGTATTTATATAAGTCTGTTTATCTTATCATAGCCTATTTTTCATTAATAGTTAAGCAACTAGGCTTGCAGTCGTGAATCAATGTCTCATGATTCTTCACAGCATCCTTTGCTTAGCTGAATATGTAATAAAATACAAGTCAAGAAGTGCCCACTAACATTTCATTGATATTAAAGGTTTATATGGCAGAATCCATAATGAAAAAAAATATTCCTTGACATATA
>NC_051393.1:42066528-42068472 GCF_015228065.2 Penaeus monodon
CTTGTTGATAGTATATATGTTGTGGTCCCCTATTCCACATTTTATTAAATACTTTTCAGTATTAAAACTTATTATGTTATTTTAATAAACGTTTAAATGTCCTCATTAATTATAGTGCAACTTTAAATATTTAATCAATGATTTCAAACTGACAATATTAATGTTTTTAATTAGTGCCATTCAAGGTTTGAGTTAAATCTTTGTAAAAAAAATCAATACAATTATTAACTGAATAGTATCAATGCAGTAAAATAAAATTACAATACCAAACTTTACGTGAAACAAAAAATAGTTAAGACATTATTTAGGTTCATTAAAAGTAATGAATTATTCAGAATCTCAAAGTTAATGATGAATTAGATATTACACAAAATAATCGTGATCATCAAACAAGCAAATGGTTAAATCATTATAAACATGCTCAGTGAATTGAATATTATGCTGAGAAAAAAAAAATCATAAGAAAAAACAAACAAACAGTTAATCATAACAAACACAAATTAGGTTGTATTTCTATGTGAATATATGAATTAACCATCAAACAATTAAAAGTAACAATCATGATAAAAGCAAATACTTGAAAGACAAAAATACCAATCTTATGCTCCGTCCGGAAATGACAGGACTCGTCACTGTCAACGCACTTCCGCTGAGCTATCAATCTTAGAAAGCACTTAATTATTTAATTACACTTATAAACTAACCTTTCTATTTTCCTTAACTGTTAATAAAGAAATTATATCCAACACAATATTGATATATAACCTTGATGTCTAGTACATTTATAAACAATCAACCGTTAACACAATATTACCACATATTTGTTAAATATTGATAATCAAGTTGTTTCATCACATGTTCATTTAAACTTTTTTTTTTCCTAATCCTAACTATGTTCGCGATTAGCACTCTCATGTTACTGTCTTCCATTTCTAATAACTGTCCACTATGCTCCATCACGATGGTGCACTAAAATGCTTCAAATGGGCTTACCGAGATAAACATGGTTACTGGACGCTACTCCGAAACCTAATCAGCATTCTCCGACACTAAGCGTCCTTTTATTTTCGATATGGAGCTCATCCGGTGACGCCCTTGCTTGTTATCACTTAATTATCTCTTATAGTTGGAGAAATAATCGCCTCTTTTACTACCTGCCAGCTGAGCTTATTTCTTGTTCCCAGACTGATTCACTATGATCGTACTCGTAATTTCTTTTTTGATTCTGTTGTTCCATCCCGTGTTGTCATCCTCTGTCACATGATGATCTTGCCACTTCGAGTCATAGGGCGCTTCTGTTTTTTGCATCTATGTCCTGTCCTCTTGACCATTTTTTTTGTGTGTGTGGAATCCGCTTGAGTCCTCGCAGTGTTATTCTATTTTTTGTGTCTCATCCCAGACTGTTTGTTTCACCCGTTCATGTAGTATCCGCTTCGCCTTTGTGTTCTTTGCATGCAGACGACTAAGCCTTCAAGTGTCTACATACATATATGTGTATATATATATATATATATATATATATATATATATATATATATATATATATATATATATATATATATGTGTAGCTTGCTATTAGGCTAATAATCTGTGTTGGAATTCCCCCAAGTCTCAGAAGCTCCCATAGTGATTCTCGATGCACCGAGTAAAACGCCTTCTTGAGGTCGATTTAGACAACCAAACTGCCAAGCTGCCTAAGCCATGACCTCCTCGGACGTCCCACGGGCCTCCACCACCCAGGACTCTCGTAAAGAGACAAACCCGATGGCAGGTGATCCACAAGGAAGCCAGCTAGGTGCCCATGTCCGGTCAAGACGAGACTCCATGCACTGGATATGTTCAGGTTTCGCTTCCATAGGCAAACTGATAGTATCAAGGGTGTTTCGCTATCAAAAGTGCACACACACACACCCACACACACACACACACACACACACACAGCAC
>NC_051393.1:42068572-42071072 GCF_015228065.2 Penaeus monodon
AAATTATATAAAAAATATAGAAAAAAAAAATATAAATAATCTAAAATTGATTTTAAAAAGGTTATAAAATTTTTAGTTTATTATAAAAACCAAAAATAGAAAAAATATATATAAAATATTTTATATACAAATTATAATTTTAAAAATTATTATTATAATTTTTACTATTTTATTATGGGTTTATATATATATTATATATATATAAATTTTAGTATATTTTATATATATATATATTTTATTATATATATATTAATATTAAATATAAAATTTTTTATAATATATAATTTTATATATAAAATATATATAATTTTTAATTTTATATTTCTTTTATATTTTTTTTCTATAATTAGAAATTTTACATATACCAATAAAATAACTTTTAATATAATAATATATATATATATATAAAAAAATATAATAATATATATATATTATATATTTTAAAAATATATATATAATATTATATATATGTTTTTAAATAGAAAAAAATTTTATGGATAAGGGATAATATAAAAATAACAAAAAAATAAAGGGGGAATATATATAATATACCTTTTTTAAAAAAATATATATTTTAAAAATTTTATTATATATAAGTATATTTTAAAATATATATATAAATATATTTTAATATATATAAGTAATATAATATATATATATATATATATATATATAATATATATATATATTTTAAAATATATTGTGTGTGTGTGTTTTGTGTGTGTGTGTGTGTGTGTGTGTAAGTATGAATATATAAATATATGCAAATATGTTTGTATATATGTATATATATATATATATATATATATATAATATATATATATATAGATATATATATATATATATATACACAAATCTATGCACATGTGTATATATATATGTATATATATATATATATATATATATATATATATATATATATATATATATATATATATATATTATATATATATATACATATATGGTGTGTGTGTGTGTGTGTGTATGTCAAGTTGTCCTATTTCATTTTCTCTTCATTTGCCATATAATTGTGATGCTGTTAAGTTCGATACCGATAATAATCATTATGAGTCATTTGCAATATAAAACTATGTGCCATTGTCGATAATAGGATCACAAATTACTGCATATGAAAATAAACTTAAGCATACACAAACAACGGAATACGGAACCACGCCTACAGACACAAGCAACGGAATACACACGCACTCACATGTACGCAAACAACGGAATACTCATGCACAATCACATGCACAAACGCATAATACTCACGCGCTCCCACATACACAAACAACGGAATACGGAAGCATGCCGTCTTCCACAAACAATGGAATACACACACACGTCCACATACACAAACAAGCACAATTCACACACACACTTGCATGCACAACCTACGGAATATGGAAGCACACATACGCAAACAAAAGAATACAAACGAATGACCATAATTATTTATACATATATATATAATATATTATATATATATATATATATATATATATATATATATATATTTTATAATATATATATATATATATATATATATGTATGTCTATATACATATATATGCGTATATGTATATATATATATATATATATATATATATATATATATATATATATATATTTTATATATATATATATATATATATATATGACCACCCGTATGGGCCGCTGGTATCTGTGTTTAGGCGTGCTTGTGAATTCTTTAATGTGGGCGAGCGTCTGTATATGTGTGTGTGTATGTGTGTGTGTGTGTGTGTGTGTGTGTGTGTGTGTGTGTGTGTGTGTGTGTGTGTGTGTGTGTGTGTGTGTGTGTGTAAGTGTGTGTGTGTGTACATACATGCATATCTATTTATGTATATGTATGTATATATATATATATATGTATATATATATATATATATATATATATATATATATATATATATATATATATATATAATATATGTATATATATATATATATATATATATATATATATATATATTTTATAGTATGTATATATACATATATGTACAGACACATACACACACACACACACACACACATAAAGACGCTCGCCCACATACACAAACAAGCAGAATTCAAAAGCACCCCCACACGCCCAAAAAACAAAAAACCGGGGGGAACCCAGGGCCCCACTCGGGTGAATAACGGGGGGCCCCCCAAAGGGGGCCCCCAACCGCTTTTTTCCCACTGTTTAAACTGCTACGGCTAAGCTGGGGGGGGGTGGGGAACGGGTGGGAAAAGGGGGGGGGAAGCCTTTGGGAGGGAGGGGCCCGGGAGGGGGAGTTGAGGGGGGGGGATAGGGGAGGGGAGGGGGAGGAAAGGTAAGAGAGGGGGGTGGGAGAAAAAGGAGGAGGAGGAAAAGAGGGGAGAAAGAGGGAAAGGGGGGGAAACTGGGGGAAAGGGAAAGGGGGGGGTGGAAGTGAGAGACGGGGGAAAGGGAGGGGAAGAGAAGAAAAGGAAAAAAGGAGGAGACGGGGGGGGGAGAC
>NC_051393.1:42073572-42078572 GCF_015228065.2 Penaeus monodon
AATCTTTTGAAAGAGGAAAAGGAAGGAAAAGCTGATCAGCCAATGGCAACAGGTATTAGACGATCATCTCTCCAAAGGCGTCTAACACTAGATATTGCTGATGTTCTGATCGTACAGGACACCAAAGGGACGGCTGGGGGGGCACCAGCCTTATAGGCCTCTGTACAATTATCATTAAAACATCTTGTGGTTATTAACGCTACATTCTATCATGAATTCCTGTTGGTGCTGGTGTTCCTCAGGAAGTGTCCTCGGCTCCTCTGTCATTTCCCTCGAACACATACAATGTTTATTGAATGCTGCTCTCCATTTCTCTTTTAAATAAGAAATTGTACTTGCCAGCAGCGACTGACATATATTACCATGTGAGCCATATTGTCGTTGCACTCAAGCTTAGTCATCATCATGCGAACACGGGGGCGAAGTGGCGACAAACGAACGGGTGAAACAAACAAGCGGGGTGAGACGCCAAATGGAATAACATCGCGAGGTTTCGAAGGGATTCCATACAAAAGTACGGTCAACAGGACAAGACACAGATGCAAAATACAGAAGTGCCCTAAATCTCATATGACAGAGAGTGACACTACGTGATGTATATAACAACAGTTCTAATCGATCGCAATAAGGATCATAGTGAATCAGTTTGGAACAAAGAAATGAAGTTAAAGTGAAAAATACAGTGTTAAAAAGTGCTGGGTTATAAAGTTCGATGCGGGTATATTTCCAACTATAAAAATAATAAGTGATAACTATCAAGAGCGTAACCGGATAAGCTTCATATCGAATATAAAAGAACGCTCAGTGACGGAAATTGTGGATTAGATTTCGGAGTAGCGTCCCAGTAGTCATGTTCATCTCGGTAAGCCCGTTTGAACTAATTTAGTGTACCATCGTGATTAATACATGGAGAGGAACTAGAAATGGAAGATAGTAACATGGGATACTGTTCTGGAACATAGGATAGAAAAAAAATCAAAATTTTTATGAACATATAATGAAAGAGCTTGATTATAAAGTTTAACTATTCTGTGGCAATTGTGTTATGGATAAGACAAAAAAGTGTACAAGATATCTAGGTCATGTATGAGTTTATATTTGATATTATTAACAGTTAATGAGAAAAGATAGGTAAGTTTATACATGTAATTAAATATTGAGTGCTTTCAAGGATTGATAGCTCAGCGGGAAATGTGTAGATAGTTGACCCGTATTGTTGTTTTTCCAAAGAAGCGTAAGATTAAATTTGGTCTATCTAATATTTGCTTTGTCGTGATTATTTCTTTTGCTTGCTTGATGTTTGATTTCAATACTGTTGATTTAGTTTCATCAATTTTCATGACTGATAAATAACAGTGAGTCAATACTATATGTAAAAAGTCAAGAACCCAAATTATGTTCTGTCTGCTTTTTGTTTCAGGAAAATTGGGGGTATTATAATTTTATTATATTGCATTGATAATATTCGTTAATAAATGTATTGATTTTATTTTATTTTTTTAAAAGATTTAACTTTCCATGAATTACACTAATTGGGTAATGTTAACGTTATCACTTTATTGCTAAACTGTTTAAAGGTACAGTATAATTTAATGAGAACAATTAAACATTTCTTAATCTAACACAGTAAGTCTTAATACAGACGAGTGTTTGATACAATTTGTGGGAAAAGGGGGCCCCAGCAATATAATGCAAGTTACATTTGCTTCGGGTTACATTGGTTAGGATAGATGGGGTTTCAAGACATTAAAATATATGTCTTTTAAAGGAACTACGATGCATTTTTCCCCTTAATTGCAGTTTTTGTAAGCAGGGCTAAGACTCTCTTTGGCCCCCCCAAAGGGCTGCATCGCCCCCCTCAAGTCTGCATCGCCCCCTAAGCGCTACACCCCAATAACTTTTTAGAGGCAGAATAGACTGGTTCGGCAACTGCTCGCCCCCCCCAGCCCCCCCCCCCTCCCCAAATTGGCGCCCTTGGGTTTTCATTGATCTTTATATACTTGATAATTTATATTTTATATACAATAATACTAGATTTACCTCTTAACAAAAGGTTCAAGAATAGATGTTTCCCTCGAAACATTTATGTTATTGTGATCACATCAGTAGCGCCATTACCACGGTATTCACTTTTTTCCATAAAACTGTATTGCAACTAGTGGTAGTAGAACTACAACAGCAACTTATGAATAATTTCATATATATTATCCAGACACCATTACATTTAGTCAGTGTAGACTTATCATTAATCCAAAAGGATTTTTTTATAGTGTACTGAGTGTTATTCACTGTGCCCTCCCCCCCCCCCCTACCAAAAAAATATCCTGCTAATTGTGCTCACTTCGCCCCCCCCCCCCTCCCCAAGCAAAACTGTAATGACGTCCCTGGTTGTAAGACTCTTTATGAAGGACCACAACTAGACAAGGCTATGGATCTACGCCGTTTTGCTCAAAGGGGGTATATTTTTTTATTACATTAGTTCATTAGAGATTCTACATACCACGTATGACAAGGTGTAAAAAATGTTGACTCCCGGAAATTACCCTGACACAGTCATCAGACTAATATTTAGAAGAGGGCTGTTGAATATGTTCGGGCATAACATTTTGACTGATATCATAATGTTATGTAAACTACTTTTTTCTAAGTAACTTGAGTGAATAGACAGGACTCTTTCATTGCACCCTGTATAAAAAGACACACACACACACACACACACGTGCATGTTGTGGTGTGTGTGTGTGTGTGTGTGTGTGTGTGTGTGTGTGTGTGTGTGTGTTGTGTGTGTGTGTGTGTGTGTGTGTGTGCGTGCGTGCATAAGTGCGTGCATGGTTGTTGGGGTGTGGTGTGTGTGTGTGTGTGTGTGTGTGTGTGTGTTGTGTGTGTGTGTGTTTCGTATCAAGTATTTTAATATTCAGCCTATAATATATTATACTACACTATTGCACCCAAATTTTATAGATCACTTATATTACAAATAATGGTAAAATTACCTCGGTATCGCCGACCACTCGGGGTTTTTGGATTTAGGAAACCCGAGATAACCCAATTTTTACTTATATTTTACTAAAATTACTTACTTTACTTTACTAAATTTAATGTGAGTAGCATGATTTAACAGTCTTAAGCTTCGTGGGGTGGACTGAATTTATTCTTCTGCTGACTTGGTGTAAAAGACTTGGCGGTCATATACGATATTTAGCCATTTTCTTTTATTTTTTTAATCTTTACAAAAATAAACAAGTGGCATATCACATTGCAAATCTGATACACAGTATAAAGAAAACAAGAATATTATCTGCTACTAACTTGATATAGATATAAGGTTAATTCTAACATTCCTTATATATATACATACATATATGTGTATATATATATATATATATATATATATATATATATATATATATATATATATATATATTATATATATGTATAATATATATGATATATATATATATGTATACATTCAAATATATATATATATATATAAAATATATATATATATTATATATATATATAAAATATATATATATAATATATATATATAAATAAATGTATACAAACACATATATGTGTGTGTGCTGTGTTGTGTTGTGTTGTGGGTGTGGATGTATACAGAGACACACATACACGCATATATATATATTTGTATATATGTATATATATATACATACATACATACATATATATATATATATATATATATATATATATATATATTACATATATATGTGTGTGTGTGTGTGTGTGTGTGTGTGTGTGTGTGTGTGTGTGTGTGTGTGTGTGTGGTGTGTGGTGCGTGTGTGTGTGTGTGTATGTGTGTGTGTGTGTGTGTGTGTGTGTGTGTGTTGTGTGGTGTGTGCATGTGTATACACACACACACCACGGCATTTTGATGGATACAAAACAAAATAGCATCATTCTGAGGCACTTTGCTTTCTCTGGCGAGATGTTCTCCGAATGGACCTTCAACAACTTCGACTCCTTTGGGATCGACGCAGGAGGCAAGAACACTTCACACTCTTCCATCTCTTATCTGAGAAGAGCTCAGCTCAGCTCAGCTCTTAAAATAAACAGAAAAGTTGAATGGAACGCATTTATGATCTATTCGTAATATGAGGGAGAGAGATTAACTGCTGCGATAGGAAGATGTGGCAACCAAGTCATCGATCATCTCAAAAGACACAGGGCTGTATACGAGCAAAGGGGAAGGTGGGGGGGGGGGGATGGAGAGGGGTAGTATTGCGGAGGAAGGGAATAAAAAAAGAGAAAGATAAAGACAAGGATGAGACTCGGAGATATGAAGGAAGGTGGATAATGAACGGGTTAACACAGCAAGAAGGAGGATGTTGTTGATCTCAGAGTATTAGGGCTATCGAGCAGAACTGAAGAAGCGGGAAAGTACCTAGAATTGTATCCATCTTTGAATTTTGGATAAATTTGTACAGATAGATGGATGCTAGGAAGCTGGATCATAACACAGAAACAGACAACCTTGGATTAAAAATAGAAAATACAACCGTAGATTTGCAGGCATAATGTTAATACGATAGATTTACTACATTTGGCTCATGACAAAATGAAGGGTAAGAAACAGAAACCAAGAACAGACATTCTTACATCCTCCATTTTTAACTTAGTTCGAAAATTGAAAAGTTTGCCTTAAGTTAGAATCTTTTTTTTTTTTTTTTTAGATATTCTTTACTGTATTGGACTTGCAGTTTACATAACCCATAATAGCTGCATAAAGTACATACATCACTTTGCACTCAAATTTTCAGCTAACATATTACAGATGCAAGAGGAATACCCCCTGAATTCCCCTTGTCACTAGAGCCTCTCTCTTTTTTTATCTCCATTAATAATATTACATTAATCCATTACCCTTAATAATATCGAATCCTTGTTCTTTCCCACGTAAAGTCGTGTAATGTTGTCAGTATGGTGAATATGGTGTTTATCATTATTGCTTTCATCCTCTTATCATCATCAATGTT
>NC_051393.1:42083538-42086038 GCF_015228065.2 Penaeus monodon
ACAAAAATATTTTTTTTTTTTTTTTTTCAAAAAAAAAAAAAAAAAAATTTTTTTTTTTTTTTTTAAAAAAAAAAAAAAAAAAAAAAAAAAATATTTAAAAAATATAAAAAATTTAATAATATATAAAAAAAAAAAAAAAAAAAAAAAAAAAAAAAAAATTTTTTTTTTTTTTTTTTTTTTTTTTTTTTTTTATAATTAAAAAAAATTTTAAAATATTTTATATATAATTTATTTTTCTTATTATTATATATATATTAAAATATATATTTAAAAAAAAATTTTATTTATTATATATAAATTTTAAATATTTTTTTATATATTAATAATTTATTTTTTTTTTTATATTTTTTAATTTTTTTTTTAAAATTATTATAATTTTAAAATTTATATTATTTATTTATTTATATAAAATTTATGATTTTTATAAAAAATTTAATAAAATATATTAATATATTAAAAAATAAAATTAATATTATATTTTAAAATTAATATTATATATATATAATATATAATTATATAATATAGTATAATATATATATATATATAATATAATATATTATATATAGTATATATTTGTGTGTGTGTGTGTGTGTGTGTGTGTGTGTGTGTGTGTAAGTATGAATATATAAATATATGCAAATATGTGTGTGTGTGTGTGTGTATGTATATATATATATATATATATATATATATATATATATATATATATATATATATATATACTATATTTGGTGTGTGTGTGTGTGTGTATGTCAAGTTGTCCTATTTCATTTTCTCTTCATTTGCCATATAATTGTGATGCTGTTAAGTTCGATACCGATAATAATCATTATGAGTCATTTGCAATATAAAACTATGTGCCATTGTCGATAATAGGATCACAAATTACTGCATATGAAAATAAACTTAAGCATACACAAACAACGGAATACGGAACCACGCCTACAGACACAAGCAACGGAATACACACGCCCTCACATGTACGCAAACAACGGAATACTCATGCACAATCACATGCACAAACGCATAATACTCACGCGCTCCCACATACACAAAAAACGGAATACGGAAGCATGCCGTCTTCCACAAAAAAATGGAATACACACACACGTCCACATACACAAACAAGCACAATTCACACACACACTTGCATGCACAACCTACGGAATATGGAAGCACACATACGCAAACAAAAGAATACAAACGAATGACCATAATTATTCATACATATATATATATATATATATATATATATATATATATATATATATATAAAAATATAAAATATATATATTATATATTTTATATTTTATATATATATATATATATAACTTATTTTATATATATATAAAATTATATATATAATATTATATATATATATATTTTAAAAATATGTATATGTATATGTATATACATTTTATATACTATATATGCGTATATGTATAATTTTTATATATATTATATATATATATATATATATATATATATATATATATATATATATATATATATTATATATATATGACACCCGAATGGCCGCTGGTTTTCTGTTTTTTAGGCGTGCTTGTGAATTCTAAAGGGGCGAGCGTCTGTATATGTGTGGGGTATGTGTGTGTGTGTGTTGTGTGTGGGTGTGTGTGTGGTGTGTTGTGTGTGTGTGTGTTGTGTGTGTGTGTGTGTGTGTGTGTGTGTGTGTGTACATACCATGCATATCTATTTATGTATATGTATGTATAAAATATATATATATGTATTTTATATATATATATATATATATTAAAATATATATATTATATATATATATATATATGTATATATATATATATATATATTTATATATATATATATATATATGTATGTATATATACATATATGTACAGACACATACACACACACACACACACACACATAAAGACGCTCGCCCACATACACGAACAAGCAGAATTCACAAGCACGCCCACACGCACAAACAAACAGAAACCAGCGGGGAAGCCACGGCCACTCGGGTGTAATAACGCGGAGCCTCCCAAGGGGCACCAACGCTACTTGCCACTGATTACTGCTACTGGCTAAGCTGAGGGGGTCGGGGAACGGGTCGGAAAGGGGGGGGGGAAGCCATTGGAGGGAGGGGCCCGGGAGAGGAGTTGAGGGGGAGAGGATAGAGGAGTGGAGGGGGAGGGAAAGGAGTAAGAGAGGTGGGTGGAGAAGAGAGGAGGAGGAGGAGAAGATGGGAGAAGAGAGGGAGAGGGAGGGACTGGAGGAGAGGAAAGGAGGGGGATGGAAGTGAGAGACGGAGGAAGGAGAGGAGAGAAGAGAAGGAGGAAAGAGAGGAGACGAGGGGGAGGGAGACAGAGGACTGGTGGAAGACGAAGAAGAGAGAGGGACATGAGGAGTGGGAGGCAGAGGGGGGAGGACAGGAGAGAAGAGGGAGGGGATAGTGGAGGTTAGGGGCTAGAGGTGGCATGAGGGGGTAGGTCGGGGTGGGAAAGAGGGGAAGAGA
>NC_051393.1:42103268-42105768 GCF_015228065.2 Penaeus monodon
CACTAGCTCCAGTCAGACTAAGTATGGTGTTAGTAAGAGGGCTTGTATGAATGATTGACTCCCTGAACTTACCTGACACAGTCAGTCAGACTAATATTTAGAAGAGGCTGTTGAATATGTACGGCATAATATGACTGTTCATAATGTTATGTAACTACTTTTTTCTAAGTAACTTAGAAAGTGAATAGACAGGGACTCTTTCATTGCACCCTGTATAAACAGACACACACACACACACACACACGTGCATGTGTGTGTGTGTGTGTGTGTGTGTGTGTGTGTGTGTGTGTGTGTGTGTGTGTGTGTGTGTGTGTGTGTGTGGTGTGTGTGTGTGTGTGTTTCGTATCAAGTATTTTAATATTCAGCCTATAATATATTATACTACACTATTGCAGCCAATTTGATAAGATCACTTATATTAAAATAATGGTAAAATACCTCGGTATCGCCGACAACTCGGGGTTTTGGATTTTAAGGAAACCCGAGATAACCCAATTTTTACTTATATTTTACTAAATTACTTACTTTACTTTACTAAATTTAATGTGAGTAGCATGATTTAACAGTCTTAAGCTTCGTGGGGTGGACTGAATTTATTCTTCTGCTGACTTGGTGTAAAAGACTTGGCGGTCATATACGATATTTAGCCATTTTCTTTTATTTTTTTAATCTTACAAAAATAAACAAGTGGCATATCACATTGCAAATCTGATACACAGTATAAAGAAAACAAGAAATATTATCTGCTACTAACTTGATATAGATATAAGGTTAATTCTAACATTCCTTATATACTACATACATATATGTGTATATATATATATATATATATATATATATATATATATTTAAATATATATATGCTATATATATATATATATATAATATATATATATATATATATATATATATATATATATATATATAAATAAATGTATACAAACACATATATGTGTGTGTGCTGTGTTGTGTTTGTGTTGTGGGTGTGGATGTATACAGAGACACAAATACACGCATATATATATATTTGTATATATGTATATATATATACATACATACATACATATAGATATATAGATATATATATATATATATATATAGAGAGAGAGAGACATATATATGTGTGTGTGTTGTGTGTGTGTGTGTGTGTGTGTGTGTGTGTGTGTGTGTGTGTGTGTGGTGTGTGTGTGCGTGTGTGTGTGTGTGTATGTGTGTGTGTGTGTGTGTGTGTGTGTGTGTGTGTGTGTGTGTGTGCATGTGTATACACACACACACCACGGCATTTTGATGGATACAAAACAAAATAGCATCATTCTGAGGCACTTTGCTTTCTCTGGCGAGATGTTCTCCGAATGGACCTTCAACAAACTTTCGAACTCCTTTGGGATCGACGCAGGAGGCAAGAACACTTCACACTCTTCCATCTCTTATCTGAGAAGAGCTCAGCTCAGCTCAGCTCTTAAAATAAACAGAAAAGTTGAATGGAACGCATTTATGATCTATTCGTAATATGAGGGAGAGAGATTAACTGCTGCGATAGGAAGATGTGGAAAACCAGTCATCGATCATCTCAAAGACACAGGGCTGTATACGGCGAAGGGAAGGTGGGGGGGGGGTGGATGGAGAGGGGTAGTATTGCGGAGGAAGGGAATAAAAAAAGAGAAAAGATAAAGACAAGATGAGACTCGGAGATATGAAGGAAGGTGGATAATAAAACGGGTTAACACAGCAAGAAGGAGGATGTTGTTGATCTCAGAGTATTAGGGGCTATCGAGCAGAACTGAAGAAGCGGGAAGAAGTACCTAGAATTGTATCCATTTTTGAATTTTGGATAAATTTGTACAGATAGATGGATGCTAGGAAGCTGGATCATAACACAGAAACAGACAACCTTGGATTAAAATAGAAAATACAACCGTAGATTGCAGGCATAAAGTTAATACGATAGATTTACTACATTTGGCCATGGGCAAAATGAATGGGAAAGAAACAGAAACCAAGAACAGACATTCTTACCATCCTCCATGTTAACTTAGTTCGAAAATTGAAAAGTTTGCCTTAAGTTAGAATCTTTTTTTTTTTTTTTTAGATATTCTTTACTGTATTGGACTTGCAGTTTACAAAAACCCATAATAGCTGCATAAAGTACATACCACTTTGCACTCAATTTTCAGCTAACATATTACAGATGCAAGAGGAATACCCCTGAATTCCCCTTGTCACTAGAGCCTCTCTCTTTTTCATCCCATTAATAATATTACATTAATCCATTACCCTTAATAATAAACGAATCCTTGTTTTTTCCCACGTAAAGTCGTGTAAATGTTGTCAGTATGGGAATATGGTGTTTATCATTTTTGCGTTCATCCTTATCATCATCAATGTTATCATAAACATTATTTTCATTAATATCATTGTCATTATCTTTATTGTTATTTTATTATTATTATTATTATTATTATTATTATAAATAACATCCGAAATTATATTCATTGTCATT
>NC_051393.1:42115768-42120768 GCF_015228065.2 Penaeus monodon
TGGCTGGCGTGTTAGTGAATGAATTCATTATCCGTTTTGGTGTGCCTTCTAAACTCACTCTGCCCAAAGGCCGTGAGTTTGAGTCACGAGTGTTCCATGAGTGTTGCGAGCTGTTGGGGGTGCGCAAGACACAGACGACACCCCTCCATCCACAGTCCGATGGTATGGGGAGGGGTTTTAAAAAACCCGTCCCCTTTGCTCAACAGTTAGCCAAATATTTCAGGGAAAGTCAGGAAGACTGGGACGTCAAGCTGCCGCCATGCTCATGGCCCTACCGGTCTGCTGTGCATGAGGTAACAGCTTCACACCTGCCCGACTCATGTTTGGCCGTGAGCTCAGGCTACCAGTGGATTTGGCCACAGGGCGGGCCACCCGACGTGAACTTGCCAACTGTCACATCCAGTTTATGCAGTGCACTGCAGGAGAACCTGGCGGAGGTGCACCGACAAGTGCGTGGCAAGCTAAAGGTAGCCGGCCATGCCATGAAGGAGACTATGCCGGCGCATGAGGGAAGTGAGGTACAACATAGGTGACAGAGTGTGGCTGCATAACCCGCGTCGGAAGCGAGGGCTCTCGCCGAAGCTACAGAGCCCACGGTGGTAGCGGCCCTCTCTGATGTCACCTATCGAATTCGCAGAGGGCGAAAACGACCGTCTGTTGTCCACGTGGACCGGCTGTGGCGTTACCATGGGCCAGGAAGCTACTCTGGGCCATGGTAAAAAAGAAGATGAAGTTAGCCCCAGTAGCGGCGATGGGGGACGTGGCAGACGCTGACCGAGATGAGGACGAGCTTTTGGACGGTGAGGGCGATGCAGCAGATGTCAATGGGGGACCATGAGCCAGGTCTTGGGACAGGAGATACCCCTCTGGGTGCCACTGCCAATCTACCGCCGCCCACACCTCCTCCAGAGAGACCCCAGCGAGAGTGAAGAAAGCCGCGCTGGTGAAAGATTTTTGGTTTCTGAGAACTGATTTTATTTAAATTTTTATGTATGTTTGTTTCAGGTTTAGATATGTCAGAGCAGACGGGTCGTCTGCTTGATAGGGGGGGATAGTGCTACGCCAGTGGGTCTTTGTCTCTGTGAGAAACATGTGTTTACAGGGAAGGGACTTGGGCAAACATGACGCAGCTGGCTGTGAGGGAGGAGCGGAGGAACAAGCCGAGAGACGGAGTTGGGTGCTGCTCCTGTGAAGACCTCGTGTGTGCCCTTGGGACCTGATAAACTGTTGCCCTGTTATAAGTTGTATCGTGCAGTGTGACATGCGGGTTTTCCCCCCCTATATTGTGCCTATAGAAAAGTGTAACGGGAAAATAACTTGTGTAAATAAGGAAAGACTGCCATTTTGTGTTTACTTCGTGCCCTGCCTCGCCACTTGGTTTTTTTCCTCTCCTGGGTGTTCTGGGACGCTGTGGTGTTCGGTGCCTCTTGGAGCTGTTCAGTGTTCACGACCCTTATATAACACCCCGTCTGGCCTAGCCTGCCTTGTTTTGGGGGCAGAGAGACGAGGCGCCCGGGCGTAACAATATATATATATATATATATATATATATAAAATATATATAATATATATATATATATATAATATATATTAAGATAGAAAATATAGAATGTGTGGAGCAAGCTGTTGCCATGCAGCAGGCTCACTCTCTACAAAAGCTGATGGATCCAAAGGAACGGCAAAGCCGATACGGCTTGGCACCAGCGGCGCGCAGGAGTTGCCAGAATGAGGTCGCAAGCGGCAACGAACTCCCTTCGGGACTGCGGCTCCGGATTTTTCCGCAGGTTGACCCCCCAAGCCTTTCATCTTATAAATATCACACGGCAGTAGATTGTTTTGCATGAGGTGGACTCCCATAGACTTTGACCATCCATGGACAGAACTACAAGGAAGCAGTTGGGCATCACTTTCACATCTAGATATGACTAACCCAAAATTTGCACACACACACACACACACACACACATGTATGATATGTATGTGCGTGTGTGTGTGTATATATATATTAAATATACCACCCCACCCCACACAACACACACACACCCCACACACACATATATATAAAATATATATATAAAATATAATATATATATATATATATTTTATATATATATATTTTCATATATATATATATGAATATATATATTTATATGTATATATTTTCATGCATATAAGGTATGTGGGTGTATGTGTTTTTATGTGTTTTGCAATTCTTATAATTATTATGGTTGTTATTATTATTGTTATTATTATCGTTACACTTATTTTTCTTACTATTGTCGATATTTCTATAATTATTATTACTATAACTATTATTATTATTATTACTATTATTATAATTATCATTGTTATTATTTTTATCATTATCATTGTAAAGTTATATTCATTATCATTATTATCACTTCTATTATTAGCATTGTTATGATTGTTGTAATTGTTATCATTACTATTGTCATTATTATTTTTATTATCATTATCATCATTAGCGTTAATATTATCATTTTATTACCATTGAGATTATTATGGCTATTATTATTGTTCCTATCATTAGCACCATTATCATTTATATCAAATACTATTATAATTTATTATTCATATAACTGTTATTATGGTTATTACTATTATCATCATCAATATTACTATTATGATTATCATTAATATGATTATTATTACCATTATAATTATCTTTATTATTAATATAATAATAATAATAATAATAATTGTTATCATTATTGTTATTATTATTGCTACTATTAATATCATTATTTTAACTATTATCGCTTGTGTTGCTATCATCATCATTATCAATACCTTTGTCATAATCATTGATTTTATTATCATCATCATTATCATTATCATTATCATTACGATTATTAGGGTTGTACTTTTCGCAATGGTATTATTTATATCTTTTTTTTTTTTTTTTTTTTTGCTAGTAGTATTACTATTACTATTATAATTGTTATAAGTGTTGTTCTTTTACGATTGGTATTAAAATTATTATTATTAGTGAATATTTCACTACTTTTGTTATTGAAATTGTTATCAAAATCATTATCATTATATCAGTTATATCATTTTTATGTTATTTTAACAATACTGAGAACATTGCTTTCTCATTTACATAATTTGTATATTATACCATGTTCTTGGGTGTTATCATCACGCAAACACATACATACATACACAAAACACACAAAACACACCACACAAATATAAAATTATATATATATATAAAATATATATAATTATTATATATATATATATATAAAATATATATATATATATTATATATATATATATATATATATTATATATTTAATTTTATAATATATATAAAATATATATATATATATAGTAATACCTTCACAACACTTCAAACTATGATTAAGTAAATTCTTTAATTATATATCCAATCTTTCAATTTAAACATTTAAAGCAAAAACAAAACTGTGTAAAAAACTTTCTTCCCCGACTCTCGCTCTGGAAGATTAATACATCCTATCTGATGAGAGTCTTTGATAAAGTGGTTCTGGCACACGGCCCATTATAAAATTTTGAAGCAGTTTTTCTTCCCCTGCCATTTGGGAAGTATGGAAAGGGAAATGGAAGAAGATAAAGAAGAACTGGAGACCCTTACACACACAAGTATATATACATATCATGAATGTGTGTGTGCATGTTTTATATATATATAAAATATATATAAATATATATATTAATATATATATATAATTATATAATATATATATATATATATATATATATAGAATTATAAAACATATATATGCTTAAATATATATATATATTTTATTTTATATATATATATATATTATCTATATTATAAAATATATATATTTTATATATTTATATATGTATGTATGTATATGTTATTGTAAATTTTTTGCATGAGTCTTGTGTGATGATATTTAAAACTAAAGATAATTGTATTTAGTAATGACATTCAGTGCCCCCAAAACCCCAATATGTAGTTCAATTGTAGATATACCATTTGATGAAAACTGTAATTAAAACAGTGTTCTGTGAAATTGCGATTCTGTTGCTAATGAAAGCGGAAATACAAATGTTAAAAACTAAAAAGGACATTAGTGATTCGAATTATATCAAACATATTTTTATAATGAGTAACATACTTTCTTGTATAAGAGTCAACGCTTCTAAGACACCATTCATTATATTTTTAATGGTCACTAGCGATCCAGATTCTAAAATCTGTTAATGAGTTGTATTCTGTTCATAGTATTAAAACATGGGTTTCATCTCATTTTGCAATAAATAAAACCAGTAGCTACATTTTTATAGGATGTATAAGGGATTTAGTAATTCTGTATTGTCTCTTATTTCTCGTATATTACAATGAAATCCATAAAGATATCAACGTGATTGTGTGTGTGTGTGTTTTGTGTGTCTGTGTGTTATGTCCCAATCTCTAAAAACCCTTTTTAATCTGCTTCTCGCCTTTCTTTTAGATGTTGGAAGAGCCCTGCCGTCATTTCCTTCTTTTAATATATACCTTCTTCGGTCCACGCTGTCTTCTTCCTGTCACTTGGGGTTATTACCCAAACATCAGCCTTTCCATCTCCCCGAGAAATTGCCTCTCAAGTTACAAGACTCTAACCTTCGTCTTATGACCTGTATGCTTTGCCAGGGGGTAATTATGTCCCTTTTGGGAAGGTAATCCAGAGTAGCTACATTTTTCAGCTATATATTTAATCCACTAAATGTGTACATTCAAAATATATATCCTCAGTGTAACATCTAGCACTTAGCTGTATTTGCTTAAATCAAATTCGATTATTCAGTATGTCTTATTCCTCTTAACCCAACCACCACGCTCTATCCCCTATAGTTTTTTTTTTGTGTGTGTGATGGCTCTACATGTGCTCAGCTGGCAAGGAGTCTATCAGTAGGCCCTAGTGACCGATTCTGATTTCCCATTCCTTGAATTGGCAGGAAAATGTGTTTTTTCTTTTTTAAAG
>NC_051393.1:42123268-42126411 GCF_015228065.2 Penaeus monodon
AATGTATGTGTGTGTGGATATATATATATATATATATATATATATATATTATTATATAATATATATATATATATATATATATATATATATATATATATATATATATATATATATATATATATGTATAATGCATATATATATATATAATATATATATATATAAAATATATATATATATATATATATAGATATATATATATATATATACTACATATATATATATATATATATATAACACATTATAGATATATATATATATTATATATATATATATATATATATATATATATACATAATATATGTTTTATATATATATATACTATATATATATATATATATATATATATATATATATTATATGCATTAATTCTAATAGGCTTCCATAAAACACAAAAAGATAAAACAGGAGAAAATATATATATAATGTAAACTAAAAATCCCCGCTCCTGGGACATCCGCCCGGCCTCTCTTACGCAAGATGGATGCTGTCTTCGCCTCCCCGACAGTCGGTGTTCACTAGCTCCGTCCATCAACTTTTATTAAAGGCTGGAGAGTTAACACGTATATACTTAAATTTGGGTGAGGCACCGTAGAGTTTTTTCCAAGGGATACTTCGGCTTATATACGAGAAGAAGCAGTGACGTCATCATCTCCCCAGCCAGGCTGTGAGCTCTGGAGAAAGAGGCTGTTCTCTCTACTGATATCATCTCCCTAGTCAATGCAACCGGCAAACATCTTATAGCTTACTGGTTTGTACTCGGATATAAAACTGAAAACACCATCTAAGGCGGATATGGTGTCGAAGACAGCTATCTGCCTCAGAAGGAGTTTTGCTTTGGGACTTCTCTTTCTCATCCTGTTTGCATACATTCGAATGAGCGTGGAAGGCAATAAGAGACATGTAGCCAAACGTGTGCTTCAGTAGCAGCACCATTTTATGCTTATCATCTAGGGCTACCTTCGTTTGAACAGGCTGCACTCTGTTGGAGATAGATATGGGTACCGCATGGAAGTAGCGTCCATTGTTGTAGTCCCACTAGTAATAGATGTCTCCACCTGTACACTCGCTAAAAAAAAGTATTTTTACTCGGGAGTAGATGAAACCGAAACTTGGTCTCCTGTTGACTCAGAAAGCCTGATACTTGTTGATTTGAAGCTTCATAATATGTTTGAATAGTGTTTCGAAGTTCATATGCCTAGGGCCCTTTTATTATGCCAATAATTGTAATGAAGACGTAATAGTCCACCTGTAACATCATATTTACACGTCATCTTGAGAGAGTATTAAGGGCCAAAATATCAAGATTAGTTATTGTGGATCCAGCGACACCAAGCAACTGGATCCACCAGAGACAAGGCCAGAAGTGGGCACCTTAAATGCATAATGGAAGCAGATGATCAAGCAAATCTTATTCAAATCTGTAAATCAATGTGCTGTATGAAGACAAATGGGAAGTTTGCATAGAAGTGCATGAATATCATGAGATAATGAAAACCCTTTGATACTCAGTGGCAACACCCTCACAGGGTTTCAGAAGGGGGCATGGCCGGTAGTTTGTTGCCATGTCCCCTCACCGTAAGTCAATTTCTTTTTAGTTATTTATTTTTATTATTATTGTTTTTAACAATCCATAACTACTGCAAGGGATGTGAACCCCTTTTGTTCTGCTGGCAACAGCGCACAGACTGTCAGATATCGCTGGCCAGTTTGAATGGATACATAGCAGTAGTGTCTGGGAGTTGACAGGCCGGCAGATTTATGGGGTATGCCTACGTGGAAATCCTAGACGAAATATTTTTACCATCGTGAAGGCCATGGTGTTAACCGAACAGGAACTGTTTTACCTCGTCCAGGATAACAACCCATCCACACGAGCAGTGTCGACGCCCTGTCAAGGATACCAAAGGTCGACCTCACAGCACTTACTCCAACCGTTTTCGTCATCGTATCATATAGTTAAGTCAGAAAGAGTAAAGATACTTTTTTAGCGACTACACATCACGTCGCGGGCGGGAGTAGGTACGCAGAGATTGGCTCCATACATACAGAGCGTCCTACTGCCCAGAGAAATTCTATAGTTATACCTGAGACCGCAAAATACATAGTTGATCTTTTTTTTATGAAGAGGTTATTTTTACTGACAGTGTAGGTTGCGAGGCGGTATGTAAGCACTTATTACAAGCCTAAACTAAGCAAAGCATCTCTTACCCCCCCCCCCCCCGCAGCACTATCCAATCAAAATCCTATATTGCTTGCTGTCTCTGATCAAGGATCAGTAATTGCAACGTTTACCTGCAAGAGTTAAGAATTCAGAAAAGCTTCCTGGTCTCGCAACCTGATCATACCTATTGATTAAATGATATCAAAATGTAGCAGTTAGCTTTACAACTACCGGTTCTTCGTCAATTAGCTGTTTCAATACCACAGATTGCAGAATATGTTCATAATGAAGATGGTGCGCATGACTCCATAACATATAAACCAGGCAATCCGCTAAATGACGAGAAATGTATTGCAGAATGTATTTGACCATGCACTATTTAAGCAAATAACGAAAGCATTGCAGAGGACTCGTTGACACTGATAATAACAGCGTGTGTTTGCATTTCTATTTGTGTTGAACCCGATTTGGCCTTCCTCTGCAAAAGATTGTAAGCCGAAACTTGGGTGCGATCCAAGCCGCGAGAAAACCCTTGACCGTGTTTTCTGTGAACGTTTACGCCTGCGTCCTTATCAGAGTTTTGCATGAGAGTAACACATAGATTATAAAAGGTCGATAATCGAGGTTGTGAATCAAAGCAATTCTCCTGTAGCAACGTAGAGAGTCTGGGTTATGCAACATTCAACCCTGAACGGAGAACGATTAATCATTATTAAGGATTAATTATTCCTCCCTGTCAAACACACACACTACTGCCACGATAAAACTGAAATAAGAACGTATTTAGTTCGTCTCTTTGAGGCAGTGTTCAGTCTTAATCGTGTAAACATATCCGTTGTGTTTGTGCATACACACGCACACACAGGAAGGAGATGGAGAAAGAAGGAAGGAGAAAGAGTAGACGGACAAACAGACAGAATGGACGATAGGAGAAAAAAAGGGAGGGGTCACCACCGCTGATTTCAGATAGCAAACATGAGGT
>NC_051393.1:42131511-42149011 GCF_015228065.2 Penaeus monodon
ACACACACACACACACACACACACACACACACACACACACACACACGTGGATGCGCATGGCCGCAACCAGCCTTCGCTTCCAGCCACGAGGATCTCTCGAGGCGAGTCTCCAGGCAGGCACACGGCCCATCTCTAATTCCTCGCGACAGGTCTCGTCGAGCTGCCCAAGCAGGCTCGTCCACAGGGAGACGAGCTAGGTGGCCATATAACCTGAGTTGGCGATCCCGGTGTAACCGCCGGTTGGACACGTGGTCCTGCCAACTGTACCCCATGATTCGGCAAAGGGACTTGCTACAAAATGCATCAAGGCGAGACTACAAGACACTGGATAGCTTCCAGGTTTCGCTTCCATAAAGCAAAACTGGCAGTATCAAGGCCTTGAAGACACGCAACTTGGTCCTTCTGCATAGGTACCGACATCTTCAAACGCTCTTGTTGATCGAGTTCATGGCTCCTGTTGCAAGACCAATCCGTCTGCTGACTTCTTGTTCTGACAACCCAGAGATATGGACTACGCTACCAAGGTATGTAAAACTCTGTAACTTCAACGTCCTCGCCGCAAGCATGGATGGATTGAACGGGTTCCCCTAACAGGCCCCCAAAGTCCTGAATCTTGGTCTTGGTCCAGGAGACCTCTAGGCCTAGGGGCTTCGCCTCATTGCTAAATGCATCAAGAGCCGCCACAAGTGACTCCAAGGACTCAGATGGGATAGCAACATCGTCGGCAAAGTCAATGTCAGAGACCTTGATATTGCTTAGTGTTGCTCCACACTGACTTTGGCTCGTAGTTCTGCCCATTATCCAGTCCATACAGGTGTTGGTAAAAGGGACAACCCTTGCCTCATCCTAAATTTAAAAGGGAAGAATTTCGACGGGACCCCCACCAAAATTTTCAGCACTTTCAGAAACCAGTATAAAGGTTTGCTAAAACCCCAATAATCGTGAGGAAAATTCCCCCGGAGTCTCAGGATCTCCCATAAAAGATTCCCGTTTCACAACCCAAAACGCCTTTTGGGGGTCGATGAGGTTGCAAGAAACCCCACGCCCGGAAACTCACGAGGGTTTTCCAAAATTACTCGAAGGTAGTTTAAGGGTTTCTATCGGGGGACTTGCCCGGGAGTAAATCCAGATTGCTCCGGTCTCAAATGCTCAGTAGGTGGTTGCGGATCCTTTTAAAAAAAGAATGAGGGCGAAAACCCTTTCCCGGATGCTGAGAAGTGTAATGCCAGGGATAGTTGCTACAACCCCAACACCCCTTTCCCCCTTTCAAGAGAGGGATGCCCACGCCACTCGGGCGGGGCGGGGGGAATGGTCCCGGGATCCAGATGGCGGGTCGGGGAACGTATGCACCCCGACCCCATAGGTCACCCCCACCTTTTAGAATTCAGGGGGAAAATCGCATTGGCTTGCAGTTTTCCCACTTTTCAGTTTGGGAAAATCGCCATTCAACCCTCTGTTAGGGTAGGAGGTTCCTCGCTGAGGGCACGGGGCCCCCCTGAGACTTTGCTTGCATCCAAGAAAATGTTAGGGGGTTCTACCGGTACAATGCTCAAAATACTCCCCCCAAACCTTTCACAAAACCCCAACAGATCTGGATGACGGAGGAGGGTTTAGAGTTCATTTTTTCCCCCGGGGCTTTTTTGGGCAGGGAGGGGGGCCATATTAAATAAGAAAAATTAAATTTAAATTTTTAATTTAAATATAAATATGTGTGTGTTTTTGTCTGTGTGTGGTGCGTGTGCGTGTGCGTGGCGTGTGGTTGTGGGTGTGTGTGCGTCGGGGTTTGGGGGGGTGTGTGTGCGTTGGTGTGTTTGTGTTTGTTGTGTGGGGGGTTTTATGTACGATGTATGCATTTTACAAAACACAACCCATACAAAAAAAAAAAAAAAAAAAAAAAAAAAAAAAAGAAAAAAAATTTTTATAATATATATATATTATATATATAAAAATTATTAAAATATGGGGTGTGTGGGGTGTGGTGTGTTGTGTTAAAGTGTGTGTGTGTTGTGGGTGGTTGTTTTGGGGTGGGGTGTACAACGGGACACACCCCCAGGACACAACAAAATAAATTAATATTATATTTTAATATATTTTTTATATATAATATATAAAATATTTTAAAAGTTATATATATATAAATATATAATATTCTAAATATATAAATTAATATATAAAATAAAATATAAAATTTTAATATTTATATATAAACCCTTATAGGGAATATTTTAAATAGGGGATATATACAAATTATATAAATTAAAAAAAAAAAAAATTATATATAATATATATTTTATTTATATATATATATATTTTATATTTTATATATTAAAATATATGAAATATAAATATTATAAATATATAATATAAAATTATATATAATATTATATATAGTATTTTATTTAAATGCACCCCACACCCCACACACACAAATACATATATATATAATTGAAAATATATTTATATATATATTATATTTAAATAAAAATTATATATATATTTTTATAATAATATATGTGTGGGGAGGTGGTGTAAAAATATATATATATATTATATATAATATTAATATATAAAAATATGTATATAGGGATGTATGTATTTTGGTAGGAGTATTTTTGTATTTTGTAGTATCAAATACAGACACACAAAAATTTATATAAAATATATATATATATATAAAATTATATATATTATAATAAATATATACAAAATATATTTTATATATATATAAATATAAAATTATAAAATATATATATATATTACAATATTTAATATTTTATAATAAAAGTTTAAAATATATTTTAATTATAATATATATAATAAATTATTAATATTATTTAATAGTATTTTAATACAATTATTTTATATATATATTTTATATTTTATATATAAAATATATATATAAAATATTTTATATATATAGTATATTTTATGTATATAGTATATTTGATATAATATAAAATTAAAAAATATATATTTATATAATATATATTTTATAGTAAAATAAAAATCAACCACAAACCCACACACCCACCCCCAACACACCCCACACACCCCCAAAACACCCCAAACACAACACACACATACAAAAATTTATATATTATATTTATATAAAAAATAAATTTTATATATAATAATTTTAATAATATGGTGTGTGTGTTTTTGTGGGGTGTGTGTGGTGTTTTAATATATAAAAATTATATAAAATGTATAAAATATTAAATATTTAAATATTTTATATATAATAATATATATATATATTTTTGGTGTGTGTGTGTGTGTGTGGGGTGGGTGTGATAATATAAAATAAAATTTATATAATTTTAAAATATATAATATATTATATATAAAAAGTATATAAAATTTTATATATTATAAATATATATATTAATATATTTATAAATATATATATATATAAAAGGGTTGTGTTGTTTGGGTGGATAAAATTATATATAATATTTAAATATAAAATAAATATATATATAAATATTAATATATATATATATGTATTTTATTTTGGTATTAGTAGTTAAACTTTCCCGACACCAAAAAAATTTTTTTTATTTTACAATAATATAAAATTTTAAAAATTTTATATTGCTGCCAGGGGTCCTTTTGCTCGTGCGAGGCATGTTTTTACATAAAGGGGGACCTGGGCAAGGGTCGCGGTGGCTGTGAGGGAGGAGCGGAGGAAAAGGGGAGCCCACATTTGGGTGTGCCCCTGTGAAGACCTGGTGGTGCCCCTTTGGGGCCCCGATATAATTTTTGGGGGTTGCCCTGTTATAAGCTGTATTGGGGCTGGGGGGACATGCTGGTTCCCCCCTGTAGGCCTATAGAAAAGGGAAACGGGTAAATAATTTGGAAAAAAGGAAAAAAATGCCATTTTTTTTTAATTTCGTGCCCCCCTCGAAAATTGGCTTTTTCCCCCCGGTTTTTCTGGGACGCTGGGTGCCCGGTGCCTTTTGGAGCTTCGGGTTTTTCACGACCCTGGGTAACACGCCGCCCTCCCTAGCCTGCCTTGTTTTGGTGGCAGAGAGACGAGGGCCCGGCCCCCTTTAAAATTGGGGCAGAAGTGGGTTTGTGTTTGTTTCAGTGAGACGCGCCAAATTTACATGGGCCCCAAGATGGCGGCAGCCATGAGGGAAAAGGGAGGCTTGTTTGGGGCGGAAACGATTTGAGGTGAAGCCGACCCAGATGGCCCTGACCCCTTGCCCATGCTGGCCGGTATGGGGGAAAGGAAATGGAACAAAGGGCAGAAGAGCAGGGTTTTTTAAGGGGGCACACGAGCAGGCGCACCATCTGTCGAGATGCAGGAAAGGAAGGCAGAAAAAACAGTTTTCCCAACTTTTTGAGGTGCTAAAAGGACAATCTCGCATCTTTTAAAGAGGGAAAAATCAGCATTTAACCGACAAGGCCCGCAATCCCCCGTGAAGAGTAAAAGGATGGAGGAGGTCCCAGACTCTGAAGGCGGGTTTTCGGGCCTGAGGGGGGAATTTGAAGGGGGAAAGGGGCGCACGAGGTAGAAAACTTTGGCAAGGGGGAGAAGGCAGACAAGGTTCGGGAAACAGAGCCAGAGTGTCGTTTACCGGGGTCAGGGCCTGGGGTCCGGGGCCAGGGGAAAAACCCCCGGGGCCTCCAGCGCCCTTTGTCGCACCCCAGTGGTCGTTTGCAGAAAGGGCTGGGGCCCCTTTGGAAAACCGCCCCCCTTTGGGGATATGGGTGGGGGCAAACTGGGGCCCGGGGGTTTTAAACCCCGCCTCTTTCCCTCCCCCCCCCCTTTCCCCCCTCCAGGTGTTTTAGTTCACGGCACGCGCTCCCCCCTGTGGGCCTCGGCCCCAGAATTCTGTGAGGGTAAGCCGGGTTAAAGACGAGGGAAGGTGGCTGGGAGGGCCTTTATGTCCCCCAATTTTGAAATGGGGCATCTGCCCAGGGCTGGGGGGCCAGGAAAGAAGGCCCTCCCGAGGGTAAAAGCCCCTTAAGGGCCCCGCGGGGGGAAGGGTTTTTGGGGCTTTGGGGGGGGGGAACCCCAAAACAGGCCTCTTCACCAGGTGGAAGAGGCTTGAAACGCCGTTGGGGCACCACCACCGGGCCGAGGTATATCGGGCCCTTGAAGAAGGGACTGTGAGCGTGGCGGGGACACTGCCCCAGTTTGGGCAAGTGGGAGCCCCTTGTAAGGTCTTTCCCCTGGGGTGCGGAAGAGTGATCGTGGTTTTTCCTGGCCCGGGATTTCTTTTTGGGGGGCTTTACGGGAAACCAGCACCCGCAAATCAAAGGAAAAGCAGGACACCCTAAAGGCCCTGAGGTGGCGTTTGGCGGGGGGCCCTTGGATTTTCGGGGCCCTTCCCGGAAGGCAACGTGGGGGCCTAGGGCCAGTATCACCCCCGCCGTGCCCCTTGGGGGCCCGGGAAGGCTAAATTTTGGGGGAAGGGGTGATTGGGGGAAAGGGTGACCCCGGGACACATTCCAAGGCTTGTGTTGGGGCTGCGGAGAGGTAGGCACAAAAGAGCCCGGGTTTCGGGGGGAAAGAAAAGAGAACAATCCCCCAAGCGGCCGGTTGATTTTTTAACCCGTGCGGGAAAGGAAACTGTGGCAGGTATGGTCACCATCCAAGTGCAAGTCCTAAGGCTAAAGGAAGGGTACAGGGGGGGGAAAAAACTCGGACAGGCGGGGAAAAGGGGGCCCAAACCCAGCCGCCCTGGGTTTGGGGCCCCCGGGACTTTTTTAAGCTCCCTTTCCAAAACCACCCAAAAATGCAGGGAGGGTAAATAGGGGGAAGCCAGGCCCCTGAGGGGGGACATGGGGCTGGGGGAAGACCCTAGTGGGGGGGGCCCTGATAGGGGCCCAAAATATGAAACCCTTCCAGAGCCCACAGGGGACTTTTGTTGGTGTCCAGGGGCCATTGTGGGCAGTTTAAAGGGGCCAGGGGGGGCTGTGGGGGCCCGGGGGGGAAAGAAAGGTGCAGAGGCTGCGGGTTTGGGGGCCGTTTGGGACGACCCACTGTTGCGGGGCCCTTTGACTCCCTGACGAAAGAGTAAGGCGTTTTGGAGCCTTTGGAAAGGAAAGCGGTGAGGGGCCCGGTAAAAGACGTGCCCTTGCTTCCAGGGGTTTGGTGGCAGAGGTAGTTAAAGTTGAGGGGAACCTGCCCCTTCCCCCCCAGGACAGAGTCTGGGAATCCGGCGTCGACTGAAGGTGATACGGGAGTAGAGGGCCCGGGGAAACCCCAAATTAAAAACCTGCAGCTGGTGAGGGTTTTTGCGGGGGGGGGCGGGGGGGGCCTTTTTGGCCCGGGGGGAAGGGGTTAGTTACAGTTTTGGGTAGTAACTTCTCGGTAAGGCCAAAAGGTGCCAGCGGGGCCCAAACCCGGGCACTTGTGGGGAATGGGGGGGCCAGAAGAGTCGTGGGGGAGCAAGGATTTGGGTTTGGGTGGGGGGCCCTTTTCCGGGATTTCCCTTTCGGGAATTGGGCCCGCACCGGAGCGCCGCAAACCCTGACGGAGGCACAGACAGGAAGTGACTTTAACCCCAGTACGGCGATAGGACGTGGCGGGACGTTGACCGAGAGGAGCATTTGGACGGTGAGGGCGATGCAGAAGACGTAAACGGGGGCCCATGACCAGGTTTTGGGCCAGGAAAAACCCCCCTGGGGCCACTCCCCAAATCAAACCGCCCCCCCCACACCTCCCCCAAAAGAGAGACCCAGGGGAAGGGGCAAAGGGAAACCCGCGTTTGGGTGAAAGATTTTGTTTTTCGGAAAAACGATTTTATTTAAATTTTTATGTAGTTTTTCAGGTTTGGGGATGTCAGAGCAAAAGGGGGGTCGTCTGTTGATAGGGGGGGATAGTGTTTTACGCCAGGGGTCTTTGTCTCGGTGCAGGCATGGTTTGCATGAAGGGCCCTGGGCAAGCTTGTCGCGGCGGCTGGAGGGGAGGAGCGGGGGAAAACAAGGGGAAAAGCATTTGGGTGTGTCCTTTAAAGCCCTCTTGTGTCCCCTTGGGGCCCTGTTTAAAAACTTGTGTTCCCCTTTAAGCTGTATGTCTGTGTGCCCCTGCGGGTTTTCCCCCCTTTTTGTCCCTTTTAAAAAGTGTACGGGTAAATTTTGGTAAAAAAAGGGAAAAAAGGATGTCTTTTTTGTGTTTACTTCGTCCCCTGCCTCGCCCCTTTGGCGTTTTCCCTCCTGTTTTTTGGGAAACGTTTGTGGTTTGGGTTTCCCTTTTGGGAGTGTTCAGTTTTCAGGGACCCGGGGATAAACGCCGTCTCCCCAAAGCCCCCCTTGGGTTTTGGGGGCAGAGAGACGAGGGGGGACCGGCTTTAAACAAATATATTATATATATATATAATTTTAAATATATTAAAATTAAAAAAATATAAAATATATATTAAATTTATATACTTAAAATAATAAATATATATATATATATATATATAAAATATATTATATTTACATTACAAATTTCTATTATATATATAAATATATAATATATATTTTATATTATAATTTTTATAAAATATATTTAAATATATATTTTTTAAATAAATTTTATACAAATAGAAATAATATAATAAAATATATATAAATATACATAATAAAAATAAAAATATATAATATATAATATAAAAATATAAATATAAAATTTTATATTTTTTATATATTATGTTCTTTTATTTTTTTTTTCTAAATTTAAATATGAATTTACATTTTCCCTTTTTATTAAAATTACAGGTATATATTTTAATTTTAAAATAAATTTTAAATATATAAAAAAATATATATAAACAAATATATATTATATATATATAATTTTATTTTATATATAATATAATATATATATTTATAAAGGGTTTTAATATTATAAATAAATATATAATATTTTAATTTTATTATATATATCCCAATTTTAAATATAAAATATAATATTATATATAATATATATATATATATGAAATTTTTTAATATATATTATAATATTATATATATAAAATAAGTAAAAATATATATTTTAATTTTTAGAAGATATATATATATATATATAAAAATATATATATATGTGGTGGTGTTTGGTGTGGGGTTGTGGGGTGTTTTTGGTAAGTATGAAATATAAAATATGCAAATAGGTATATATATATAATATTTAAAATATTTTATATATAATATTTTAATTTTATATTATATATATATATATATATATAAAAAAATCTATGCACATTGTAAAATTATATTTTATTTTATATATATAAATATATATATATATAATTATATATATAAATAATATATATATATAATATATATTATATATATGTGGTGTGTGTGTGTGGTGTGTAGGATATTTTAATTATATATATCCTATAAATATATTATATAAAATTAATATTATATACATATAGGGTTTGGTGTGTGTGGGGGTAGGGAAGGGTTTTTCCTATTTCTTTTTCTCTTCATTTCCATAAAAGTGATGCTTTTAATTTCGATACCGATAAAATCTTTATGATTTCCTTTGCAATAAAAAACTAGGGGCCATTGTCGAAAATGGGAAATCAAAAATTTATCCCATTTTTGAAAAAAAAAATTAAGCATAACAAAAAAACGGAAACGGAACCAGGCCTCAGACAAAACCCAAAGGGAATACACCCCAAACTCAAATGTACGCAAAAAAGGGGAATACTCATGCCAAATCACTGCACAAACGCAAAATTTTTTTTTTTTCCACGGGGCTCCCAAAACAAAAAAAACGGGATTAGGAAGCTCCCCGTCTTCCCCAAACAAGGAATACACACACAGCCCAACATCCCCACAAACAACCCAAAATTTCACAAAACACACTTGCATGCAAACCTAGGGAATTTTGGAAGCCCCACATACGCAAAAAAAAAGAATCCCAAACAAAATGACCATAATTTTTCATAAATAATAAAATTAAATATATATATTATTTATATATATATATATATATAATTTTATATATTATTTTAATATAATTATATATATTATGTATGAATGTATAGGGTTTTAAAACATATTATAAAACATAAAAAATGCTTTATAGGGAATATATATATATATATATATATATTATATATATATATTATAAAAATTATATATATATTTATATAAAATATATATATATAATTATATATAAAATTTTATATATTTAAATAAATAAAATGTATATGTATATGTTTTAAAACATAATTTTAATATTAGGGTATAGTATTTTTAATATAATATATAATAATTAATTATTATATATATATTATATATAAATATATATAATAAAATATAGGGACCCCCCGAATGGCCGCTGGATCTGTTTTTTAGGGTGTTTGGGGAATTTCAAAGTGGGCAAAGCGTCTTTTATATGTGGTGTGTTGTGGTGGTGTGGTGGTGTGGGTGTGTGTGTGGGGGGGTTGTGTGTGTGGGGTGTGGTGTGTGTGTGTGTTTGTTTTGTGTGTGTGTCCCCATAATGCATATCTTTTATGTATATGTATGTATATAATATATATTTATAATATATATAAATATATATATATAAAATTATATAATTTTTTAAAAAATTTTATTTTAAATGTATTATAAATTAAAATAATATATATATCATATATAAAAATTATTTGTATATTACATATATGTACGGGACACATACACACACCCCACAACACAACAAAAAGACGCTCGCACTTTACACGAACAAGCAAAAATTCACAAGCACGAAAAAACCCAAAAAAACAAACAGAAACCAGGGGGAAGCCACGGCACTCGGGGTAAAACGCGGAGCCCCCAAGGGCACCAACGCTACTTGAAAACTGTTTACTGTACTGGCTAAGCTGAGGGGGGGGGGGAAACGGGTGGGAAAAAAGGGGGGGGGGAAAACCCTTTGGAGGGGGGGGCCCCGGGAGAGGATTTGAGGGGGAGAGGATAGAGGGGTGGAGGGGGAGGGAAAGGAGTAAGAGAGGGGGGGAAAAAAGAGGGGGAAAGGGGGAAAAAAAGAAGATGGGAGAAAAAGAGGGAGAGGGAGGGACGGAGGAGGGGAAAAGGAGGGGGAGGGAAGTGAGAAAACGGGGAAGGGAAAGAGGAGAGAAGAAAAAGGGGGAAAGGGAAAGGGAGGGGAGGGGGGGGAGAAAGGGGGAGGGTGGAAGACAAAAAGGAAGAAAAGAGGGACATGAGGTGTGGGGAGGCAGAGGGGGGGGGGCAGGGGGAAGAAAAAAGGGAGGGGTAGTGGAGGTTAGGGGCTAGAGGTGGCATGAGGGGGGAGGTCGGGGGGGGAAAGAGGGGGAAAAGGGGGGAAGGAAAAGAGTTAAATGGGGGAGCCGAAGGGGAGGGGAGGAGGGGAGGAAAGGGAGGAAAGAGGGGTTCAAGAGGGAGGGGGGGGGGGGGTTTAGGGCCCAGAGAGGGGGGTTTTTACGAGATTGTGGAGGGGCAGCGCTGGGAAAAAAAGGAGGAAAGCCTCAGAAGGGGCGGCCCGTCTTGGGGGACGAATTTACAGCGTTTTGGGGGGACGGGGGGAAATTTTAGGGGGGCCCGGGGGAAATGGGGTGTGTGTGTGTGGGCTATGGGGTTTCCCAAAAAAAGGGGGAGAAAAAAGAAGAAAAGGGGGAGAAAGGGGCTAAAAAAAGGAAAAAAGAACAGACGAAGCGAAAGAAAAAAACACGTGGAGTGTTTTAACCCCGGTCAGGGGGCGCAAGCCCCCCCCTATCCTTCCCCAAACACCCCCCCCCCCCCCCCACCCCACACACACAAAACACACACACACACACACACACACACACACACCCACACACACACACACACTCACACACACATCCCAAAAAACGCACGGGCCCCACAAAACAAAAATATATATATATGGGGGGAAAGGGAAGAGTGAGCCTTAATGCAGGGAAATGAAAACCCACCCCGCAAAGGGTTTTTGGCGACCCCCAGAAGGGTATTTGGGGAGGGGGGGTGGGTTTTTTGAAAAAGGGGGGGGTCGTTTTAAGTAGGCCTAGAAAACAAAAACTCATGCATGGAGATGATGGTTCTAGGGATACGAGATAAAAATATGGATTTTTTGGGGGTTTGATGTCAAGCATATGCATATGTTTGGGGGTAGGGGTTTTTTTGCATGACTAGTGAATATTTTCGGAAAAGGGTTCGGGGAGAGCAGAGAAGTAGTGGCTTTTAAAATAAAGCAGAGACCCCACATATGAGAGATATGATAAATACATTCCTTTTAAAATATATATAAAATAAAATATATATATTATAATTATATATATAAATATATAACATATATAATATTAAAATATATATAATATATATAAAATAATATATATATATATACCTATATAATTTCACATACGTAAAAAAAGAAAAAAAATATTCAAACATTTTCACATATTGACGGGGGGACAACACACAATAACACAAAAAAAAGATATATTATATAGATATTTTATATATATATTATAATAATATAATTATATATAATATAAGTTTTTATATAAATATATGGGGGGAAAATATATAATTATTTTAATTAAAATATAATATAGATATTATATATATATATATAAAATATTTTAATTTGGGATATATATATATTTTTTTAATATAATTATATAGTATATATTATAAAAATATATATAAATATATGTTTTAAAATGGTTTTAAAAATAGATATTATATATATATATATATATATTTTAAAATGTATATATATATTATATAAAAAATATATATAAATAATATAAAATTTTATTCGTTATTATATGGGGAAAAATATTTATATATGACACACACACAAAACACAACCACACACACACACAAAACCCCCACACACACACAAAATTTTATTTTATAATATATATAGATAATAATATATATTTTATTATAAAAAATATATATTAAATTTTTATATAATATATGGGAAAATATTAAAAAATAAATTTTATAGAATAAAATATATATATATAAATAATATATATAATATAATAATTTGCAAAATATAAAATATGGAAAATATAATATATTTATAATAATATATATATTAGAAATATATATATAATATATATATTAAAATAAAGAATATACAAACTACATATAACGTATATCAAATATCATTAAAATAAAAAGGGATGTGGTTTTAACACAAACTTATATATATATTTTAAAATATATAAATAAATATAATAATAATATATATAAATTTTATAAATAAAGTATAATAATGCAAATAATGATTTTATAAAAAAATAATATAGTAATAAATAAAAAATAATAATATAAAATAATAATAATAATTTTATAAATATACTATAGAAATATATAAATAATATATAATAATATTAAAAAATATATAATAATTTTTAAAAATATATATATAATAGATATATAAAATATATTATAAGGGAATTTTATATATAATATAAATATAAATATATATATAAATTTTAAAATAATTTTACCCTACATATTAGTGTGTGGGTGTGTGTGGGGGGTGGTGGGATTTATTTTTTTATTGTAAAATAATATAAATATATATAATAATATAATATTTATTTTATATATTTTAATATATATAATATATATATAATCTATATTAAAAATTTATATATATATTGATAATATTATATATAATTTATATAATTTTATATATATTATTAAAATAAATATAATATATATATATATTTATTTTTTGGGCACCTGAAAACAAAGGGGGAAGGGCCGAGGTAAAAAGCCCCCTAATTTCCCTAGAGGATTTTTAAATGACTTTGAGAAAGAAGGCAGTAAAGGGGCAAGGGCGGAGAAAGGGGGCAGGGTTTTAGGGGGGGGGGGAAAACAGAGAGAGAGGAAAAGGGTAAAGGGGGGGAGGGAGGGGAAAGAGAAAAAATAGAGGGAAAGAAGAGAGGGGAAGAAGGATGGAGGGAAAAAAAAGAGATATAAGAGTGGGGGGGAACACCCACACACACAGATTTGGGGAGGGAAAAAGAAAAGTAGGGAAAACAATATAGTTGAAGAGGGGAAGAAAAAGAGAGGGGACAGAGGGGAAGAAAAATAAAAAGAGAGAGAGAGAGAGGAGATGAGAGATGCGGAAGAGAGAGAGAGGAGAGAAAAAAGGGAAAACCCGGTCTAATGGAAGGGTTTTCCCTTTTAAAAGGGGCCAAAAAATTTACCTTTCAATTAAAAGCCCAAAAAAAAGTTGAAGCTATTGGGCAAGCCATTTTTTCAGCAACAAATCTGAAAAAACAAATGGGCCCTACCAAGGAATTTAAAAAAATAAAAAAGTGGCAGATCCTCTAAAAAAACTTTTATAAAATATAATAAACAAATTTAAAAATTTTATATTTATATTTACATAATATATATATATATAATATATTATTATAAAAATTAATATAAAGCGACAAGACGGGTTATGCATTCCTCTAAACGTTTCCTGAGAACAAACTTTCCCGTTTGACGTTTTTCTAGTGGTGCAATAGAAAACAAGAAAACCCCCAAGATTAAATGTTAGGGTTTCCCTTTGCCCAAAAAAAATCTTTGAAAAAAGGGGGGAAAAAAAAGGAAAAGGGTCCGCATGGCAAAAAGGATTTGGGCGACAAAATTTTCCAAAGGCGTCATAAAACTGGGTATGCTTTATGTTCCTTTATTACAGGACCCCCAAGGGCGGTGGAGGGCACCCGCCATTTGGCCCCGTTTCAATTATCATATAAAAAAATTGGGTTATTAAAAGTACTTTACATAAATTTCCCCGTTGGTGGCCCGGTGGTTTCCCCAAAAGGGAAATGTCCTCGGTTTCCCCCGTCATTTACCCGAACAAACAATGTTTTTTGAAGCTGCTTTCCATTTTTCAAATTAAAAAGAAATTGTATTGGGCCCCCCAGCGACGACAAAAATTACGTGAGCCCCTATTGTCGTTGACACCAAGGGGTTATCATCTCATGCGAACCCCGAGGGCCCAAGTGGGCGAAAAAACAAGGGTGAAACAAAAAAAGCTGGGGGAGACGCCCCAAAAAGAAAACAAACGCGAGGTTTTTGGGGTTCCATAAAAAAAGTACGGGGCAACAGGGGCAAGGGCACAGATGCAAAAACAGAAGTGCCCCCAAAAATCATATGGGCCCGAGAGTTGGAACCCCCCGGGAAGATAATAACAAGGCCGTTTTAATTTGTGCAATAAAAGGGGGTTTTAAGGAATCAGGGTTTGGGAAAAAAAAATGAAAAGTTAAAAAATGATAAATACAGTGTTTAAAAAATGGGGGATAAAAAATTTGAGGGGTTTTTTTCCAAAAAACCCAAAGAAATAAAAAAGTGATAACTATCAAGAGCGTAACCGGGTTTAAACTTAATCGAAAATAAAAGAACGCTCAGTGACGGAAATTGTGGATTAGTTTGGGGTAAACGTTTGTAAATATGTTCATTCGGAAGCCCCGTTTTTTTCAATTTTGTGTTTCCCCTTTGTGATTTTAAAACAGGGAGAGGAACTAGAAATGGGAAATTGTAACTGGGAAAAACGTTCTGGAACAAGGAATAGAAAGAAAATTTAAGATTTTTGAAAATAAATGAAAAAAGGATTTTAAAGTTTAAAATTCTGTGGCCCAAAATTTTGGTTTAAAGGATAAGACAAATAAGGACCAAAATATTTTTTTCCCCGGTCCCCCAAAGAGTATATATTGATATTATTAAAGTAAGGAAAAAGATAGGTAAGTTTATACAGTAATAAATTAATTTAGTTTATTCAAGGGTTTTAGGCAGCGGAAATGTTGGGAGATAGGACCCGTATTTTTGTTTCCAACGAAGCGTCGATTAAATTTGGGTTTTCTAATATTTTTTTGTTCGGATTATTATTTTGCTTCTTTAGGGTTTATTTAATTTCTGTTGGGTTAGTTTTCAAAACCCAATTTTTATGACTGATAAAAAACAGGAAATCAAATATATATGTAAAAAAACAAGAACCCCAAAATTTTGTTTCTGGGTTTCTTTTTTTTTCAGGAAATTGTGGTATTTTAAAAATTTTTATATTTCATTGAATATTTAGTTTAAAAAGTAATTGAAATTTTTTTTATTTTTTTTTAAAAAAATTTAACTTTCCATGAATTACAATAAGATAAAGTTAAACGTTACACTTTTTTGCTTTAAAATGTTAAAGGACGTATAATTTAAAGAAAAACAATTAAAAAATTTTTTAATTAACACAGTAAATCTTAATACAGACGAGTGTTGGGTACAATGTTGTGGGAAAAAGGGGGGCCCCCCAGCAATTAATTTGGGAAGTTTCATTTTCTTGGGTTAAAAATTGAAGTTAGGATAGATGAGTTCAAGACATAAAAAAATTTTAAAGTTTTTTTAAAGGGGAAATTTCGATGCATTTTACTCTAATTGCAGTGTTTAAGCAAAGGGGGTAAAACCCCTTTTTTGGGCCCCCCCAAGGGTTTCACGCCCCCCGCAAGGTCTGCATCCCCCCCCCCTAAGCGCTAACCCCAAAATTTTTTAATTTTTTTGAAGGGGGAAAAGGGCTGGTTCGGCAACTGCTCGCCCCCCCAGGGGCCCCCCCCCCCCCCTTCCCCCAAATTTGGGGCCCTTGGTTATCATTTATCTTTATATAAACTTGAAAAAAAGGGATATTTTAAAACCCAAAAACAGATTTACCTTTAACCAAAAAAGGGTTAAAAAAAGATGGTTTTTCCCCGAAACATTTTTTGTATTGGGTCCAAACAGTAGCGCCAATTTCCCCAAAGGGATTTACTTTTTCCATAAAAAATGTAGCAACTAGTGGTAGTAGGGAATACAACAGCAACTATGAATAATTTTCTATAATTTTCCCGGCACCATTAATTTGTCAGGTAGACTTATCATTAACCAAAAAAGGGGTTTTTTAAGGTACCCGAGTGTTATTCACTGTGCCCTCCCCCAACCCAAAAACAAATATCTAAATGGTCAAATTTGCCCCCCACCCCCCCCCCAAAAACAAAAACTGTAAGGGGTCCCGGTTGTAAGCCCCTTTTTGAAGGGACCAAACTAGGGCAAAAGGGTAGGTCTACGCCGTAGCTCCCAAAAGGGGGTATATTTTTTTTTACATTTTTGTCATTAGAGATTCTAATACCAGTATTGAACCCAAAGGGTGGTAAAAAAAAAGTTGACTCCCCGGAACTTTCCCTGACACAGTCCCGAGACAATATTTTGAAAAAGGGTGTTTTAAAAAATGTTCCCCGGGGGAAACCCTTTTGGACGATATCATAAGGTTTTGTAAACTACTTTTTTAAGTAATAGAAATTTAATAGACAGGGGGTCTTTTAAAGCAAAATTTAAATTAAAAAAGACACAAAACCCACAAAACCCCGGCCAACGGGGTGGTTTTGGGGTGGGGGTGTGGGGTGTGTTTGGGGGAAAGTGTTGTGGTGTGTGTGTGGTGTGTGTGTGTGTGTGTGTGCGTGCGTGCATAAGTGCGTGCAGGGTTTTGTGTGGTGTGTGTGTGTGTGTGTGTGGTGTGTGTTGTGTGTGTGTGTGTGTGTGTGTTTGTATCAAGTATTTTAATATTCAGCCTATAATATATTATCTACACTTTTGAAGCCAATTTGATAAGATCATTTATATTACAATAATGGTAAAATACCTCGGTATCGCCGAAAACTCGGGGTTTTGGATTTTAAGGGAAAACCCCGAGAAAAACCAATTTTTACTTATTTTTTACTAATTACTTACTTTATTTTAAACTAAATTTAATGTGAGTAGCATGTTTTAACAGTTTTAAGCTTCGTGGGGTGGACTGAATTTATTCTTCTGCTGACTTGGTGTAAAAGACTTGGCGGTCCTATACGATATTTAGCCATTTTCTTTTATTTTTTTAATCTTACAAAAAAAAAACAAGGGCATATCACTTTGGCAAATCTGATACACAGTAAAAAGAAAACAAGAAATATTATCTGCTACTAATTTGATATAGATAAAAGGGTTTAAATTCAACATTCCTTATATAAACATAATAATGTGTATATATATATATATATAATTATATATATTTTATATATATATATATATATATAGAATATATATATAATGTATATATATATAATATAAATATTAAATATATATATATATAAAATATATTTAAATATATATATGCATATTATAAAATTTTATAATATTTATATATATATATAAAATATTTTATATATATTATATATAATATATATGTATACATTCAAAATTAATATATAATATATATATATATATTATATATATATATATATATATATATTATATATATATATTATAAATAAATGTATACAAACACATATATGTGTGTGTGCTGTTTTGGGTGTTGTTGTTGTGGGTGTGGATTTTATACAGAGACACACATACACGCAATAATATTATTTGTATATATGTATAATATATACATAAAAATACATACATATATATATATATAATATATAATATATAATATATATATACATATATATGTGTGTGTGTGTGTGTGGTGTGTGTGTGTGTGGGGTGTGTGTGTGTGGTGTGTGTTGTGTTTTGTGCGTGT
>NC_051393.1:42159011-42171511 GCF_015228065.2 Penaeus monodon
GCTACGCCAGGGGGTCTTTGTCAGGAGCTACCTGGGCCTTGTGCACATACACCGCCGCTTTGTACAGGACTTCGCCAGGTGCGGTTTCCTCTCCACCGACTTACACGAAACGGGGAGTGCTTCCAGTGGGACGAGGCGTGTCAGTCTGCATTTGACAACCTGAAGAAGGCCCTGATGGAAGCACCGGTCTTGCCCTATCCGGACCCGAAGCTCCCATACCTGTTGGACACTGACGCTAGTGGGGAAGGCATCGGGGCAATTTTGTCACAGATAAAAGGACGGGAAGGAGTATGTCGGGGCCTACTACAGTGCCAAGTTCAGCAGGCCTGAACGCAACTATTGTGTGAAAAGGAAAGAGTGCTGGGGGTGGTAAAGGGGTCTCAAGCACTTTCACCCATACCTCTACGGACTGACCTTTGCGCCCAAACAGTGGTTGAAGTCGCTGAAGGTAGCAGAGGGTCACCTGGCAAGGTGGTTAGGGCGCCTTGAACAGAAATAACTACCACATCGTCCACGCCCGGGTGTGTCCATTGCAATGCTGACAGCGTGAGTCGTCGCGCGTGTGAGGGTTGTTGCTGACTCTGTGTCCAGAAGGACTCTGATCCTGTGTGCCTCCGTCTGCAGGTGCTGGAATGTGCCACTAAAGGGATGATGAGTGGCGTAAGGCACAACGTGGGGAAACTCTGACCTTGCTCCCATTGTCCAGTGGCTTGAGGCTCTCTGGACGCCCAGTTGGGAGGCCGTGGCTGCGGAGAGCCCCCCCAAAAGTGTCTGGTGGAACCAGTGGGAAACATTACGATTGGATCAAAGCGGTTTGTTAGTGAAGCGCTGGGTGCAGTTGAGTGAAGTGGACAGTGACACTTGGGTAGTTGTAGTACCCAGAGCCATGCGTCCTGAGTTGCTGAGGGAATTACATGCCGGTGTTACCAGTGGCCACTTGGGCGAGAAAAAGACCCTGACCCGTCTCCGTCAACGCTTTCTACTGGTGGGCATGAGAAGTGACGTGTTTGGGTGGTGTAGAGCATGTGATGTGTGCAGTGCAAAGAAGGGCCCCGCTAGAAAGAACCATGCCCCGTTACAGGTGTACTGTGTGGGAGCACCCAGGGAAACGGGTGGCAATAGACATTGCTGGTCCGCGCCTCTCACGCCAAAAGGGAAAACCCGATACATCTGTGTGGTAATGGACTATTTCTCAACGTGGCCTGAGGCATATGAAACTACCCAACCACGAGGCCGAGACCGTGGCTGGCGTGTTTTAGTGAATGAATTCATTATCCGTTTTGGTGTGCCTTCAAAACTGCACTCTGACCAAGGCCGTGAGTTTGAGTCACGAGTGTTCCATGAGTTTTTGCGAGCTGTTAGGGTGCGCAAGACACAGACGACACCCCTCCATCCACAGTCCGATGGTATGGTGGAGCGGTTTAACCGTTACCCTTGCTCAACATTAGCCAAATATTTCAGGGAAAGTCAGGAAGACTGGGACGTCAAGCTGCCGCCATGCTCATGGCCTACCGGTCTGCTGGGGCATGAGGTAACAGGCTTCACACCTGCCCGACTCATTTTTGGGCCGTGAGCTCAGGCTACCAGTGGATTTGGCCACAGGGCGGCCCCCCGACGTGAACTTGCCAACTGTCACATCCAGCTATGCAGTGGAAACTGCAGGAGAACCTGGCGGAGGTGCACCGACAAGTGCGTGGCAAGCTCAAGGAAAGCCGGCCATGCCATGAAGGAGACCTATGACCGGCGCATGAGGGAAGTGAGGTACAACATAGGTGACAGAGTGTGGCTGCTAAACCGCGTCGGAAGCGAGGGCTCTCGCCGAAGCTACAGAGCCCCACGGTGGTAGGGGCCCTCTTGATGTCACCTATCGAATTCGCAGAGGGCGAAAACGACCGTCTGTTTCCTCGTGGACCGGCTGTGGCGTTACCATGGGCCAGGAAGCTACTCCTGGGGCCATGGTGAAAAAGAAGATGAAGTTACCCCCAGTAGCGGCGATGAGGACTGTGGCAGACGCTGCCCGAGATGAGGACGAGCATTTGGACGGTGAGGGCGATGCAGCAGATGTCAATGGTGACCATGAGCCAGGTCTTGGGACAGGAGATACCCTCTGGGTGCCACTGCCAATCTACCGCCCCCCACACCTCCTCCAGAGAGACCCAGCGAGAGTGAAGAAAGCCGCGCGGATGAAAGATTTTTGTGTTTCTGAGAACTGATTTTTTTTAAATTTTTATGTAGTTTGTTTCGGGTTTGATATGTCAGAGCAGACGGGTCGTCTGCTTGATAGGGGGGGATAGTGCTACGCCAGTGGGTTTTTGGGTCTCTGTGAGAAAACTGTGTTTACATGAAGGGATTTGGGGCAAACATGACGCAGCTGGCTGTGAGGGAGGAGCGGAGAACAACCCGGGAGAGACGGAGTTGGGTGCTGCTCCTGTGAAGACCTCGTGTGTGCCCTTGGGACCTGATAAACTTTTTGCCCTGTTAAAGTTGTATCGTGCAGTGTGACATGCGGGTTTTCCCCCTATATTGTGCCTATAGAAAAGTGTACGGGTAAATAATTTGGGGTAAATAAGGAAAGACGCCATTTTGTGTTTACTTCGTGCCCTGCCTCGCCACTTGGCGTTTTCCTCTCCTGGTGTTCTGGGACGCTGTGGGGTTTCGGTGCCTCTTGGAGCTTTTTCAGTGTTCACGCCCCTGTATATAACACGCCGTCTGCCTAGCCTGCCTTGTTTTTGGTGGCAGAGAGACGAGGCGACCGGCGTAACAATATATATAATATATATATATATATATATATAGATATATATATATATATATATTTTATATAATATATATAAGATAAGAAAATATAGAATGTTGGAGAAAGCTGTTGCCCATGCAGCAGGCTCACTCTCTACACAGTGATGGATCCAAAGGACGGCAAAGACCGATACGGCTTGGCACCAGCGGCGTCGCAGGAGTTGCCAAATGAGGTCGCAAGCGGCAACGAACTGCCTTCGGGACTGCGGCTCCGGATTTTTCCGCAGGATTGACCCCCGAAGCCTTTCATCTTATAAATATCACACGGCAGTAGATTGTTTTGCATGAGGTGGACTCCCATAGACTTTGACCATCCATGGACAGAACTACAAGGAAGCAGTTGGGCATCACTTTCACATCTAGATATGACTAACCCCAAAATTTGCACACACACACACACACACACACACATGTATGATATGTATGTGCGTGTGTGTGTGTATATATATATATATATATACACACACACACACACACACACACACACACACACACACAACCATATATAAAAATATATATTTTATATATATATATATATATAATATATATATATATATATATATATATATATATATATATGAATATATATATTTATATGTATATATTTTCATGCATATAAGGTATGTGGGTGTATGTGTTTTTATGTGTTTTGCAATTCTTATAATTATTATGGTTGTTATTATTATTGTTATTATTATCGTTACACTTATTTTTCTTACTATTGTCGATATTTCTATAATTATTATTACTATAACTATTATTATTATTATTACTATTATTATAATTATCATTGTTATTATTTTTATCATTATCATTGTAAAGTTATATTCATTATCATTATTATCACTTCTATTATTAGCATTATTATGGCTATTATTATTGTTCCCATCATTAGCACCATTATATTTATATCAAATACTAAATGAGATTATAGACTATTATTATGTTCTTATCATTAGCACCCTTATCATTTATATCAAATACTATTATAATTTATTATTCATATAACTGTTATTATGGTTATTACTATTATCATCATCAATATTACTATTATGATTATCATTAATATGATTTTTTATTTTCCATATAATTATCTTTATTATTAATATAATAATAATAATAATAATAATTGTTTTTCATTATTGTTATATTATTGCTACTATTAAAATCATTATTTTAACTATTATCGCTTGTGTTGCTATCATCATCATTATCAATACCTTTGTCATAATCATTGATTTTATTATCATCATCATTATCATTATCATTATCATTACGATTATTAGGGTTGTACTTTTCGCAATGGTATTATTTATATCTTTTTTTTTTTTTTTTTTTTTGCTAGTAGTATTACTATTACTATTATAATTGTTATAAGTGTTGTTCTTTTACGATTGGTATTAAAATTATTATTATTAGTGAATATTTCACTACTTTTGTTATTGAAATTGTTATCAAAATCATTATCATTATATCAGTTATATCATTTTTATGTTATTTTAACAATACTGAGAACATTGCTTTCTCATTTACATAATTTGTATATTATTACCATGTTCTTGCTGTTATCATCACGCAAACACATACATACATACACACACACACACACACACACACACAAATATATATATATATATATATATATATATATATATATATATATATATATATATATATATATATAATATATATATATATATATATTATATATATATTAATATATATATATATATATATATATATATAATATATATATATATTAAAATATAGTAATACCTTCACAATCACTTCAAGCTATGATTAAGTAAATTCTTTAATTATATATCCAATCTTTCAATAAACATTTAAAGCAAAACAACACTGTGTTAAAATCTTTCTTCCTCGACTCTCGCTCTGGTAAGATTTAATACTATCCTATCTGATGAGAGTCTTTGATAAAGTGGTTCTGGCACACGGCCCATTATAAAATTTCGAAGCAGTTTTTCTTCCCCTGCCATTTGGGAAGTATGGAAGGTAAATGGAAGAAGATAAAGAAGAACTGGAGATCCCTTACACACACAAGTATATATACATATACATGAATGTGTGTGTGCATGTTATGTTATTAAATATATATATATATTATATATATAATATTTATATATATATATTATATTATTATATAGAATTATATATATATATATATATATATATATAATATATATATATATATTATATATTTATATATATATATATATTTTTAATTTAATACAATACTATAAAATATATTATATATATATATATATTATATATCATATATTTTATATATATATATATTTATATATATATATATGTATGTATGTATATGTTATGTAATTTTTAGCAGAGTCTTGTGTGATGATATTTAAAACTACATAATTGTATTTTTGTAATGACATTCAGTGCACCAAACACAATATGTAGTTCAAATTGTAGATATACCATTTGATGAAAACTGTAATTAAAACAGTGTTCTGTGAAATTGCGATTCTGTTGCTAATGAAAGCGGAAATACAAATGTTAAAAACTAAAAAGGACATTAGTGATTCGAATTATATCAACATATTTTTATAATGAGTAACATACTTCATTGTATAAGAGTCAACGCTTCTAAGACACCATTCATTATATTTTTAATGGTCACTAGCGATCCAGATTCTAATATCTGTTAATGAGTTGTATTCTGTTCATAGTATTAAGACATGTCTACATCTCATTTTGCAATAAATAAACCAGTAGCTACATTTTTATAGGATTGTATAAGTATTTTAGTAATTCTGTATTGTCTCTTATACTCGTATAGTTACAATGAAATCCATAAAGATATCAACGTGATTGTGTGTGTGTGTGTTTTGTGTGTCTGTGTGTTATGTCCCAATCTCTAAACCTTCTTAATCTGCTTCTCGTCCTTTCTTTTAGATGTTGGAAGAGCCCTGCCGTCATTTCTTCTTTTAATATATACCTTCTTCGGTCCACGCTGTCTCTTCCTGTCACTTGAGTTATTACCCAACATCAGCCTTTCCATCTCCCTGAGAAATTGCCTCTCAAGTTACAAGACTCTAACCTTCGTCTTATGACCTGTATGCTTTGCCAGGGCTAATTATGTCTTTGGAAGGTAATCCAGAGTAGCTACATTTTTCAGCTATATATTTAATCCACTAAATGTGTACATTCAAAGTATATATCCTCAGTGATAACATCTAGCACTTATGCTGTATTTGCTTAAATCAAATTCGATTATTCAGTATGTCTTATTCCTCTTAACCCAACCACCACGCTCTATCCCCTATAGTTTTTTTTTTGTGTGTGTGATGGCTCTACATGTGCTCAGCTGGCAAGGAGTCTATCAGTAGGCCCTAGTGACCGATTCTGATTTTCCCATTCCTTGAATTGGCAGGAAAATGTGTTTTTCTTTTTAATGCAATTGATATCAGTACGTTTTTATTGTTACTGATGTTATGATTATTAAAAACACACACACACACACACATACTACATACATACATACACACACACACACCACACAACACACACACACACCACACAACACACACACACCACATAACACACACACACCACAAAACACACACACACCACACAACACACACACACACACGCACACACACACACACACACACACTCACACACTCACAAAACAACACACACACAAAACAAAATGTACATATATATATTATTTATATAATATAAAATATATATATATATAATATATATATATATATATATATCCATATATTGTGGTATGTGTGTACATATATTTACAACACACCCCACATCACACACACAAAACACTCACATAAAACAAAACACAACACACACTCACACACACATCCTGGTATATATAATATATATATATATATATATATATAACAATTATAATATATATATATATATATAAAATTTTATATATATGTATATATCATATATATTTGTGTGTGTGTGTTTTGTGTGTGTGCTTGTGTTTTGGGGTGAGTGTGTGAGTTGTGAGTTGGTGTGTGTGTGTGTGGGGTTGTGTGTGCGTGTTTTGTGTGTGTGTTTGTGTGTGTGTGTGTATGTGTGTGTGTGTGTATGTATGTATTATGTGTGTGTGGTGTGTGTGTGTGTGTGTGTGTGTGTGTGTGTGTGCGTGTGTGTGTGTGTGTGTGTGTGGTGTGTGTGTGTGTGTGTGTGGGTGTGGGGGTGTGTTGTGTGGTATAGATAGACATATGCATACATAGTGTGGTGTGTATGTATATATATATATATATAATATATATATATATAATACATAAGTAATATATATATATATATACAAAAAACACGTATGTACTGTATATATACATCTATATATACATATATGTATATATGTATGTATACCTGTATACATCATATATGAATACATATATATGTGTACATATACATGTGTATGTGTGTGTGTTGTGTGTGTGTGCATTCTAGTTCACAAAAAATCGACCCCAAAAAATAACAGTCCCTTGTTTTTCATTTACTTTAAGATTGCGTGTGCATGTTTTTTAGTTTTTGTGGCAGACCTCCGGGAATGTAAGCATGGTTAGAACAACACCGATACACTGGCAAACATAAAAACTCACTCACACACACACAAACTCACTGGCAAGCATATAGACAAACATAAATTTCAGTTAAGTCGTATTGGCACACAGTTTGTATGTATATGTACACCACACCCGTTTAGGAAATATTCGTAAAAAAATGTGTTACTAAAATATATATATGATATTAGCAACAGCAAATTTGTTTACACCCGTCAACAGGAAGTTAATATTTTCTGCAATACTGTGACAATTTTGCCCTACATCACAGCATAAGCTTTGATACAAAGTTTAAATAGTGACTTGTTAGTGGATTCGCCGTTGTGAAGGATCCTCAAGCACGTGCAAACAAGATTAGGGTTAGTGTCCTTGGCTGTATTTCCTGTATCAGTCTACCAGGGACAACGATGCAGGTAAGGGCGTTGCTATCAGGAACTCGTTATCTTCAGTCTCTGAGATCTATAAGCCACTGCGGACCACAAGTCCAACGAAAAGAAAATAATTAAAAAAACGTAAATGTTTTTAGATGGTGATTATCCTTTATTATTATTATTCCTGTTTAACACTGAAAAGAATCAAGTAAGATATTGAAATGATTAACGGAAAATAGATTTTGGAGGTATACAATGTTGCCTAATGCATTACGAATCCAGAACAGTTAAAAATCCACATACGAAAAAATGTACAAATCTATAACTTGCTCTTAGATTGCAGTACCACATATATTATTTATAACAGTGTAGTTTGTCTATTTTGATCTCCCGTTTTATATTATATACTAGAATTGCTTTAATGAAGAGCATTGTATTCATGGTATTATCATTACGAAGGTCATCTCTAATTACCATCATCAATGTAAGCCAAGAAATCTTATATTCGATGTGTAAGAGGACTCCAATAACGACGACGTGAAAATAAAGAAATATTATTGCTTACTACATAGAAACATGATGCCAGTGTACTATTGTTTCATCAATCACACACACTCACTAACAAGATATATATATATATATATATATATATATATATATATATATATAATATATATATATATATAATATATATATATATATAATATATATATATATATATATATATATATATATAATATATATATATATATATATATATATATATATTATATATATATTAAATATACATATATACATACATGCATGCATACATAAATATACACACACACACGCACTCCACACACACACACACACACACACACACACACACACACACACACACACACACACACACACACACACACACACACACACACACATATATATATATATATATATATATATATATATATATATATATATATATATATATATATATATATATATATATTATATATATATATAAAAATGTATGTGTGTATATATATATATATATATATATATATATATATTTTATATATATATATATATATATATATATATATATATATATGTATATATATATATATATATATATATATATATATATATATAATATATATATTATAATATATATAATAATATTAATTATATTATATATAATATATATAAATATATTATATACATATATATATATATATATATATATATATATATATATATATATATATATATTTTTATATATATATATATATATATATATATATATATATATATATATATATATATATATGCATTAATTCTAATAGGCTTCCATAAAACACAAAAAGATAAAACAGGAGAAAATATATATATAAATGTAAACTAAAAATCCCCGCTCCTGGGACATCCGTCCGGCCTCTTCTTACGCAAGATGGGATGCTGTCTTCGCCTCCCCGACAGTCGGTGTTCAACTAGCTCCGTCCATCAAACTTTTATTAAAGGCTGGAGAGTTAACACGTATATACTTAAATTTGGGGTGAGGCACCGTAGAGTTTTTTCCAAGGGGATACTTCGGCTTATATACGAGAAGAAGCAGTGACGTCATCATCTCCCCAGCCAGGCTGTGAGCTCTGGAGAAAGAGGCTGTTCTCTCTACTGATATCATCTCCCTAGTCAATGCAACCGGCAAACATCTTATAGCTTACTGGTTTGTACTCGGATATAAAACTGAAAACACCATCTAAGGCGGATATGGTGTCGAAGACAGCTATCTGCCTCAGAAGGAGTTTTGCTTTGGGACTTCTCTTTCTCATCCTGTTTGCATACATTCGAATGAGCGTGGAAGGCAATAAGAGACATGTAGCCAAACGTGTGCTTCAGTAGCAGCACCATTTTATGCTTATCATCTAGGGCTACCTTCGTTTGAACAGGCTGCACTCTGTTGGAGATAGATATGGGTACCGCATGGAAGTAGCGTCCATTGTTGTAGTCCCACTAGTAATAGATGTCTCCACCTGTACACTCGCTAAAAAAAAGTATTTTTACTCGGGAGTAGATGAAACCGAAACTTGGTCTCCTGTTGACTCAGAAAGCCTGATACTTGTTGATTTGAAGCTTCATAATATGTTTGAATAGTGTTTCGAAGTTCATATGCCTAGGGCCTTGTATTATGCCAATAATTGTAATGAAGACGTAATAGTCCACCTGTAACATCATATTTACACGTCATCTTGAGAGAGTATTAAGGGCCAAAATATCAAGATTAGTTATTGTGGATCCAGCGACACCAAGCAACTGGATCCACCAGAGACAAGGCCAGAAGTGGGCACCTTAAATGCATAATGGAAGCAGATGATCAAGCAAATCTTATTCAAATCTGTAAATCAATGTGCTGTATGAAGACAAATGGGAAGTTTGCATAGAAGTGCATGAATATCATGAGATAATGAAAACCCTTTGATACTCAGTGGCAACACCCTCACAGGGTTTCAGAAGGGGGCATGGCCGGTAGTTTGTTGCCATGTCCCCTCACCGTAAGTCAATTTCTTTTTAGTTATTTATTTTTATTATTATTGTTTTTAACAATCCATAACTACTGCAAGGGATGTGAACCCCTTTTGTTCTGCTGGCAACAGCGCACAGACTGTCAGATATCGCTGGCCAGTTTGAATGGATACATAGCAGTAGTGTCTGGGAGTTGACAGGCCGGCAGATTTATGGGGTATGCCTACGTGGAAATCCTAGACGAAATATTTTTACCATCGGTGAAGGCCATGGTGTTAACCGAACAGGAACTGTTTTACCTCGTCCAGGATAACAACCCCATCCACACGAGCAGTGTCGACGCCCTGTCAAGGATACCAAAGGTCGACCTCACAGCACTTACTCCAACCGTTTTCGTCATCGTATCATATAGTTAAGTCAGAAAGAGTAAAGATACTTTTTTAGCGACTACACATCACGTCGCTGCGGGAGTAGGTACGCAGGAGATTGGCTCCATACATACAGAGCGTCCTACTGCCCAGAGAAATTCTATAGTTATACCTGAGACCGCAAAATACATAGTTGATCTTTTTTTTATGAAGAGGTTATTTTGACTGACAGTGTAGGTTGCGAGGCGGTATGTAAGCACTTATTACAAGCCTAAACTAAGCAAAGCATCTCTTACCCCCCCCCCCCCCGCAGCACTATCCAATCAAAATCCTATATTGCTTGCTGTCTCTGATCAAGGATCAGTAATTGCAACGTTTACCTGCAAGAGTTAAGAATTCAGAAAAGCTTCCTGGTCTCGCAACCTGATCATACCTATTGATTAAATGATATCAAAATGTAGCAGTTAGCTTTACAACTACCGGTTCTTCGTCAATTAGCTGTTTCAATACCACAGATTGCAGAATATGTTCATAATGAAGAGTGGTGCGCATGACTCCATAACATATAAACCAGGCAATCCGCTACATGACGAGAAATGTATATGCAGAATGTATTTGACCATGCACTATTTAAGCAAATAACGAAAGCATTGCAGAGGACTCGTTGACACTGATAATAACAGCGTGTGTTTGCATTTCTATTTGTGTTGAACCCGATTTGGCCTTCCTCTGCAAAAGATTGTAAGCCGAAACTTGGGTGCGATCCAAGCCGCGAGAAAACCCTTGACCGTGTTTTCTGTGAACGTTTACGCCTGCGTCCTTATCAGAGTTTTGCATGAGAGTAACACATAGATTATAAAAGGTCGATAATCGAGGTTGTGAATCAAAGCAATTCTCCTGTAGCAACGTAGAGAGTCTGGGTTATGCAACATTCAACCCTGAACGGAGAACGATTAATCATTATTAAGGATTAATTATTCCTCCCTGTCAAACACACACACTACTGCCACGATAAAACTGAAATAAGAACGTATTTAGTTCGTCTCTTTTGAGGCAGTGTTCAGTCTTAATCGTGTAAACATATCCGTTTGTGTTTGTGCATACACACGCACACACAGAGAAGGAGATGGAGAAAGAAGGAAAGGAGAAAGAGGTAGACGGACAAACAGACAGAATGAGACGATAGGAGAAAAAAAGGGAGGAGGTCGACCACCGCTGATTGCAGATAGCAAACATGAGGTGGCACGAACTAAGAATTCCCTGAGTTTACAATCACCCGTGCTCATATACACGTATTGTTGCTATGAAATTAGAATAAAGAGATTCGTAACAAGCGTTTGATAATATAATGAGCCTATCTGAGAGTAAAACAGCTGTGTTTGAAGCGATTTTGCTACGCCCAACTAAACATTATAGTATATAAGTATCACCATATCAAACATCCCTGTTAATCACAAACTGAAATTGTATCCACCTATGAAACATGATTCCAAATAACTGAAGATCAGAACACGCGTGACTAATAAAACGGATGTATACGAAATCAATTTGTAAGGTTCAGGTCGCCCTGCACGCACCTCCTAGGCAATATATTCGTTGCTTTGAAACACGTTATTGACGATCCCAATAATGCCATTTTAGAAATATCACTTTAGATATGTTTACTACTTATTTAGATTTATTGGTGCATGATTCTCGTATTATAGATGCTACTAAGAGTGTTTTTGATTGCAACATGAATGTTATTCAGCGAAAGAATACGTATGGCCTGAGCTATGTCAACATTCATCGTCCATATAGGGGCCTTGCAGAAGGACGTGTCTATGGTGAAGAGAAAGACCATGTTAAATCATAACAGCTACTCTAGTAAACTG
>NC_051393.1:42211511-42215405 GCF_015228065.2 Penaeus monodon
TAAAAAGCAAACCATTAATTGCAGAACTGGAAATATTGCTTATGGTCTCGTACCTTCAAGGAGATTACAGAACTTTAAAGTTAAGAAAAGATAAAACTAATTAAAAAGTTTGAGGAAATGATCATCCTTTTCAGGGATAAGCAGATCTGCAGGTTCGGTGTTTAGTTGAAATTGCACTGAAAATACCTGGTAAAAGCACGGAGGAAAAGATGTATTCCCTTTCTTAAAGTGTCTTTTTCAGTGTCTATTAAGGAAGGGTCAAAATTGGTTTTAGTGGTAAGAAAGTAGTGTGCTTACTCCTTTTACCGACTGATCGTCAATGATAATAATTTATTTATTGCATATTCTGCACCTTTATTCAAAAAATGGTTAAATATGTCCAGCTTTGTTTTCTTCACTCTGTCCTTTGCGTTATTATGCAAGTATAACTGTAATTTATAGTTTGGTCTGAATTCCATGTCTTTTTATAGGCTAGAGGCATCGCTTCTCATCCTCATGTAAAATTTACTACCTTCCTCTTTGTAAATATTTTATTTGCTGAAGTATCATCGAAAACTTGATCTTCCATGTACTAAATGTTCTCACTGTTATTGTGTCCAATGAATGTGAAAATGGAGAAGAGAAAGAAGATAAGAAGAAGAAGAAGAAGAAGAAGATGAAGAAGAAGAACAACAACAATGAGAAGAAGAACAACAAAAGAACAAGATCAACGAGAAAAAGCAGAATGCTTTCCCATACTGTCGATCTTCTACTTCTGAAAACACAGAATATAAACTGTTTTTCACTTTTGTTTAGAAAGAGCATAAAAAAGTTCACTTCTCCTCTCACCTCCTTCACCTTTACAGTAAAGGGGACAACATGGAGAAACAAAAGCGTTGAAGGCATTTTATATTGATATAACTTTTGCTACTTTTACCCTGCAACCTCGGTGTCAATCAAAAACACGATGCTGTGGAAACTGCACGATATATGCTGCAGGTAAAATATTTTTAGTGTCTTATTTGTGTGTGTATAGCTTTGATGTTTGCTTTTTTACATGTCTTATTTTATAATATATACGTATATACCTCACACTCAAATATCTATGCACATGGATATATTGATCTACTTAATGCTTGAAGGTATACATATGTAAGTATGCGTTTGCTGACCTACGTACTGAAACACACACACACACGCAAATACATATGAAGTTATTTACATAAAAATCAGATTCCCAGTACTTTTCCCAAAATATTTTATCTCTGTACCTTTATTATGCATATTCCATATTAGTTAAATAAAAACAAATGAATAGAGAGAAAGCTAGAAAATTATAAAATAAAACATGTAAAAAAGCAAACATCAAAGCTAACAGTAGATGCCTCAGCTGAATACTGAAAGGACGCTTGTGTGTGTGTGTGTGTGTGTGTGTGTGTGTGTGTGTGTGTGTGTGTGTGTGTGTGTATGTATATATATATGTTTATATATATATATATATATATATATATATATATATATATATATATATATGTTTATATATATACATATATATATATATATATATATATATATATATATATATATATATATATATATTATATATATATATATATATATATGTATATATATATATATATATATATATATATATATATATATATATATATATATTTGTGTGTGTGTGTTTTATATGCATGTGTTTATTCATTCTCACGCATTATGCTGGGAAAAAGTGAGAGGGTATATGGAGGGTCATTAACAGACGGAGCCGGTGACCTCACCTCGCTCCCCCCATGCTTCCTCCAGCTGCTTCAGAAACCTCCGGCAGCTGGGACGCTCGCTATTTATGCCGAGGATGACCTAGCTTATTCAGTTCGTGCCCAGCGCCCGATGTGGTAAGGTCGGACCAGCCTTCGCCCTCAGGGCGGGTTGGCAGGACACGTGACTCCACTGCTTTACCCTAAGACATCGTCTCGTGTGTTCCCTTACTGTGTTGTACTGTTCATCAATAAAGAGTCAAGCTGTCATACAAACTATCACTACCCCTCCTGGCCATTGTAATAGGGTTCTGAGCCCGTTATAAAAAGAGAACAAGGCTAGCAAAAGGAATGCTCTTTTTTTTCTTCCAACTTCCCTCGTTTACGAATTGTTTTTTCTCGTATTATTACTAACGATCCTAATTTCCTGCCTGAGTATTTAATGAGACCAACATTCACGATTTCCAGTACTGCGAAAGGAAATGAATCGTCATTTCCAGCTCCAGGGCAAAGACTGGCTGTGGTAAAATCGTAACCAAAATTGGAAGATCAAAGAGGAAAATACATAAAGGGGAATTAGGGTGGTTCATTCCATACCTTGTTTTTCGATAATTACCTAAAATTATAATGATTGGTTGTAGAACTCGCATAGTAGTACTCTTTTTTATTGTTCTATTTCTAATAATATTATATATTGCCATTATTAATGTTACTAACTTCTACTTCTGTTATCAATGTCAGCATCAGAATTTTATACTTGTAATAATTCTCGTTATTTTATCTATTGTGTTAACCAAATCTATATGCAATGTCCGCATATCTATGGTTGGTAAGGGCTTATTCGCTTTGCATAGCTTTATATTTTTGGCATCAAGTACGAGCTCTGAAATCTAGACCATGCTATGCCAATTTCATTGTGCATTTACACGCTGTAAAAGATAAAGCCATCTACCTATATAAACTAATAATTATGTATACAATTTTCGCGAATTTCCCTTCATCTGAGTATTCTGTACACCTTTCCTTGCATTAACGACTTTAGTGGTTCTTGAGGAACATCAATTCCAACGGTCAGCCATGAATCAAACCTAAGTAAGACCTGTTGTCTGAGCCATGATATTTATAGTAAATACAATACACCAGTACGCTACAAACCAAAAACTTCGCAGAATGCACAGGAATAAAGTATACCGCTAAGCTCCATTCCGAAGATCAGGGCAGGTCTCGTGTTTTTTTCAGAATGGAGCAATGAAAGATGTCCACGTTAACGCGATTTATGTTGAGTAATCTCAGAATGTTACAACCTCGGCTTCTATTAGTCGAGATGTTAAGCCTCGGTAGGTCATAGAAGGTTATTCATAATAGAGATATATCTAAAGCGACGATGAATTTATTTTTATAAATATCACTTTCCAAAACTGGTCGTAATTGTTTTAGGATTTATTTTATGGGAAATTACCTATACATTGCAGTCACACGCATTAGTAACGACAGAAAATAAATGCTCCTGTAACTATTTAACAACAATTTTGTCCAATCTAGGTGTGTGGCACCCGGTGAAATTAGATAAATCTCGTGCAATGTATTGCTCTGAAATTATTTTCGATAAACAGTTCGCAAAATTGGAATGCACTGAAACTCTCTATAGAGCTATTAGGTGTACATATTTCCTGCGATAAATCACCCGCACTAAAAAAAAAAAAAAAAAAAAAAAAAAAAAAAAAAAAAAAATGCATACTCCCTCCGACCTCCAGTTCATATACTGCACGCACGCCTCGCCTCCGAAAAATGTTTCGCTATTTTTTTTTATTATTTTTAACTATTATTACACGAACTTTCCTCAGAATTTCATCGAAAAAATACTAATTCAGTGTTATGATAGCAATTTAGCATGCAACACTGCATAGCAGACATTCATTTGCAAGTTACGGACCATGCAGAAAGCCCAGTGCATTGGTGTGGGTTTCGCACAAGTTCCTGCACAGAGAGCTTGGAGGCCGCGTGCAAAGGACAAGGGTAAAATGACCTTAATTGCAAACTCTCAAGAGAATGTGTGATTTTGATAATGTTCTGAACATATTAGGAAAATGGAAATAAGTAAGAAAGAAGAAAGAAAAACAAGCTATAACAAAGAACCTGAATGTTTTTTCTATTG
>NC_051393.1:42215505-42227594 GCF_015228065.2 Penaeus monodon
TTATATATATATTATAGTAACATAATAACATACAATATATATATATAATATATATTTATATATATATATTATATATATAAAATATATAATATATATAGTATATTATTATATAATATTATATTTATATAATATATAATAATATATAAGTATATTTATTATATATAACATAACATACCATATAATATGAATTATGTATAAAGTATATTTAATTTTTTATAATCATAATAATAAATATATTTATATTTATTATATATGAAATATATTGGTGTATATATATTATATATATATATATAATTTATATATATATATATATATATATATATATATATAATATATATATATATTAATATATATATATATGTTTGTGTTGTGTGTTGTGTGTTGGTATGTGTTGTGTTTTGGTGTGTGTGTTGTGTGTGTGGTTTGGTGTGTGTGCGTGGTGTGTGCGTGGTGTGGTGGGTTTTTTGTGTGTGTGCGTGTTGTGTATATATAATATGTATATCGCTACATGGTATGTTGGTTTGTGGAAAATCTTCCGTGGTATTTCACACCACACAACACACAACACACCACATACACACGCCCACGCAACACCACACCACCCACACACACCCACACACACCACACACACCCAACACACAATATATTATATATATATTATATATAATATATATATAGAGAGAAGGAGAGGAAGAGAGAGGAGGGGAGTGGGGAGGGAGAGAGAGAGGGAGAGAGGGGAAGGAGGAGAGAGAGGGGAGAGAGAGAGAGAGAGGAAGAGGAGAAGAGGAGAGAGAGGGAGAAAGAGAAAGAGAAAAGAAAAAGGAGGGAGAAAGGAAAAAAAAAGAGGGAAGAGAGAAGAGAAGGGGAAAGAGGAGGGAGAGGGAAGAGAGGAGGAGAGAGGGAGAGAGAATGAGAGAAGAGAGAGGGGAAGGGGGAGAGGAAGAGGAGAGGAGAAAAAGTAAAAGGCGATATAGAAAAAAGAGGTAGAGCGGATAACATATAAACAGGGGAAACAAACCAAGTTTGGCTTGGAAAAAATGATAAAAATTTAACAAAACCAACAGCCTATTTGTAAGTGGTCTGGATGGAGAACCTGGGAAGAACCTTGGATCGGTTATATAAGTTAATTAACAGTTCAGGACCTTTAATAATATTGGGGAAAAGTTTGGTGTAGTGAGGTTTCTTTTTGTGTTCCTTGGGAAATAGTAAACCCATTCAATTCCGTTTGATTGTCAAGGAAAACTGGGTACAATATAGCAGATGGAGGAATTTTTTTTTTGGGTTTTTCAGGAAATTTGATATGATATGGATCCTGGTGTGAGAGTTACTGAAACTTTCAGATAATTTTAGGTATATTGATGAAAAATGGAAAGGTTGCGGCAGCATAAAAAAAAACTTTGATTTTTAGTGTGACACCACACCACAAAAAACACACACCCAACAACACACCACCCCACACCACCACACACAGAGGTTATTATATCTATATTTATTATGCATATGCCATATAACATATGCTTTTATACCCAAATTTATATATTATAATATAATATATATAATATATATATATATTATATTATAATTTTAATAATATATTATTATATATATTATATAATTTATTATATATATATATATAATTAGTATATAAATATATATATTTTGTTGTGTGGTGTGGTGGTGTTGGAGTGTGTTGTGTGTGTGTGGGGGGTGGTGTTGGTGTACAATATTATTATATATATTATATATATATAATATATATATGTTACACACACCACACCACACAAAAAACCCCCCACCCCCCCCCCACCAAAACAAAACAAACCCCCCCAAAAAAAAAAGGAACCACCCCCCCCCCAACAATTTAAATTTAAATAAAATTATATTTAAATTAAAAATAATAAAAAATAAAATTACTTAAATTTAAACCCTCGTGAATTTTAAGAAATAAGGTAGGTAAATTGTAAATTAAAATAAAAATAAATTTTTATTTTAAAAATTAAGGGTATAAATAATAAAATTTATAATATTAAATATTTTTTTTCTTTTAAAAAATTTTTAAAATTTAATTAATTATTTATAAATTTTATTTGCCTTTTTTGGCCAAGCATAATGGGAAAAAAACAATTTTTTTTTTTTAAGGGACCAAAAAAGACAAAAAAAAAAAGAAGGAAAAATTGAAGTAAAATGAAAAAATGTGCGATTTTTAAAAGGTTGAAGAAATTACCCTTTACAAAAAAGGGCACAAAAAATAAAAATTTAAAATTAACACAAAATCCCTTAAAAAGGAAAATTAAAGGGCAACTTCACAAAAACCTTGAAAATAAAATAACAAAAGGAAATTTCCCGACCTTTAAAGGGAAAAAAAGGGGGAAAAAATAAATAATTAAAAATTTAAAATAAATTTTTTTTCAAAAAAGAGATTCTGCCAAGTTTGGGGTTTTTTAAATTAAATTAAAAAAAAAAAAAAATACCTTGGTTTAAAACCCGGGAAAAAAAATGTATTTTTTAAATTTTTTTTTAAAAATTTTAGGGAAAATTGTTTGGGGGTGGGGGGGATTTTTTAAATTAAAAAACGAAAATTTTAAATTTAAAAAAAATTTTGCTTTTCCTTTTCAAAAAAAGGGGTTTAAAAATTTATGTTTCCCCACGGGGGGGGAAAAAAAATTTTTTTAAAAAATTTCCCGTTTTAAAAGGGGTTTTTTAAAAAGTTTTTTTTTAAAAGGAAAAAAGGGGTTTTTTTCCTTTTTTTTTCCTTTTTTTTTTAAAAAAATTTTAAAAAAATTAAAAAAGAAAGAAAAAAAAAAAAAAAAAAAAAAAATTTTAAATTTTAAAATTATCCCCAATTTTTTGGGGGGAAAAAGAGGAAATTTGGGAGGAAAAATTTTGAAAGGAAAAAAAAACGGGGAAAAAAAAAAAAAAAAAGGGATCCCCTTTAAAAAAGGTTTTTTTTTTCAATTGTTTTTTTTGGGGGGGAAAAAAAAAAAAAATTTTTTAAAAGGGGGGGAAAATTTTTTTTTTTTAAAATTTTTTTGGGGGGTTTTTTTTCCTTTTTTAAATTTTTTAGAAAAACCCCTTTTTCCAAAAAAAATGGTTTTTAAATATGTCCAGCTTTTTGGGTTTTTCCCTCCCCACTCTGTCCTTTTTGGTTATTATGCAAGTATAACTGTAATTTAATAGTTTTTTTGGTCTGAATTCCCATTTCCCCTTTTTTAATAGGCTAGAGGCATCCTTTTCCTTTTTCCTCATTTTAAAAAAAAATTTTTTTTACTTCCCTCTTTTGTAAAAATTTTTTTTTTTGCTGAAGTATTCATCAAAAAAACTTTGATCTTTTTCCCAGGGTTACTAAAAAATGTTTTTCACGGGTTTTTTTATTGGGTTTCCAATTTGAATTTGGAAAAATGGAGAAGGAAGGAGAAAAGAAAGATAAGAAAGAAGAAGGAAAAAAGGGAAGAAAGAGGAAAGAAAAAAAAAAAAAAACAATTGAAAAGGAAGGAAAACAAAAACAAAAAGAAAAGAATCCAACGAAAAAAAAAGCAGAATTGTTTTTTTTCCCCCCTACTTTTTTCGATCTTCTACTTTCTAAAAAAAAAACACAGAAATATAAAAAAACCTGTTTTTTCACTTTTGTTTTTTTTAGAAAAAAAGCATAAAAAAAAGTTTTTTTTTCACTTCTCCTCTCACCTCCTTCACCTTTTTACAGTAAAAGGGGAAAACCAACATGGGAGAAAAAAAAAAGCGTTGAAAGGCATTTTATTATTGAATTTAAAAAACTTTTTGTATTTTTCCCTGGCAACCTGGGTGGTCAATCCAAAAAAAAAAACCCGGGCGGGGGAAACCTGGCCACGATTATATTGCTGCATTTAAAAAAATTTTTTTTAGTTGTTTTTTTTTTGGTTGTTGGTATATTTTTTGGATTGTTTTGGTTTTTTTTACATCCCCCCTTTTTTTTATTAATATTAAACGGATATAACCCTAAACACTCAAAATAATCTATGGCACATGGGATATTATTTGATTTACTTAATGCTTAAAAGGTATACATATGTAAGTTTGCGTTTTGCTGGACCTACGTAACTGAAAAAAAACCACACAACCACAACCCCAAAAACATATGAATTTGGGGGTTTTTTTACATAAAAAAATCAGATTCCCAAGTTACTTTTTTTTCCCCCCAAAATTTTTTTATCTCTGTACCTTTTATTATGCATAATTCCATATTAGTTACAAAAAAAAAACAAAGGGGAATAGAGAGAAAAAGCTAGAAAATTTAAAAAAAAAAACATGTTAAAAAAAAAAAGGCAAAAAAATTAAAAAAGGGCAAAACCGAAAAGGGGGGCCTCGGGGAAATACGGGGGGGGGGGGGGGGGGGTGGGGTGTGGTTTTGGGGTGTGTTGTGGTTTGGTTGGTTGGTGGGGGTTTTGTTTTTTTATATATTTTAAAATAATATATATTTTAAAAATTTTATATATTATTTTAATAATTTATTAATATATGTTTATATAAATTTTTTTTTTTTAATATATTATATAAATATATTTTATATTATATTATATATATAATTATTTTTTTTAAAAATAAAATATTTAATATATATATTAATATTATATTTTAATATTATTAATATATTTTTATTTAATATAATATATTATATATTTTTAAAATAATATATATCTATATTATAAATTATTTATAATTTTATTTTTAAAATTTGGGGTGTGTTTGTTTTTATTGCCATGGGGTTTTTTCATTTTCCCAACGCAAGTATGCTGGGAAAAAATGGGGGGTTTTTTGGGAAGGGTCTTTAAAAAAGGGGGACGGAAGCGGTGGACTCACCTTCCGCTCCCCCCCAAATGCTTCCTCCAGGCCTTTCAAAAAAAACCTTTCCGGAAAAGGGAACGGCCGCTTTTTTATGCCGAGGGATGACCCTGGGTTTTTATTCTTTTTTTGGCCCAGCCCAAAATTTTGTGGAAAGGGTTCCGGACCAGCTTTCGCCCTCAGGGGGGGGGTTTTTGGCAGGGGACCACGTGGACTCCAACTGGCTTTTAAAAAAAACCCCCAATCGTCTGGGTGTTTTCCCTTACTGTGGGTTGGTAAAATGTTTAAACAATAAAAAGTTCAAGCTGGTCATTACAAAAAAATATCACTTTACCCCCCGGGGCCTTTTTATAGGGTTTTAAAGCCGTTTTAATAAAAAAAAGAAAAAAAGGTTTAGCAAAAGGAATTTGTTTTTTTTTTTTTCTCAAAACTTTTTCCCCCGTTTTTACGAATTGTTTTTTTTTTTTGTATTATTTATAAACGATCTTTAAATTTTTCTTGCCCCTGAGTTTTTTTAAAGGGAACCAAAATTCACGATTTCCAGTACTGCGAAAGGGAAATGGAAAATCCGTCTTTTTCCAGCTCCAGGGGCAAAAAGACTGGCTTTTTGGTTAAAAATTTCGTAACCAAAAAATTGGAAAGATAAAAAGGGGGAAAAAAACATAAAAAGGGGAATTAGGGTGGTTCCATTCCATAACCTTGGTTTTCGATAATTTTTACCTAAAAAAATTATAAAATAAATTGGTTGTAGAAACTCGCATAGTAGTTTACTCTTTTTTTTAAATTGTTCTATTTTTTTAATAATATTATTTATTTCCCCAATTATTTAATTTTTTTTTACTAAACCTTTCTTACTTCTGTTATTCAAATTTGTCAGCATCCAGAATTTTATAAACTTGTAAATAATTTCCTCCGTTATTTTTACTTTTAATTGTGTTTAACCAAAAAAAATCTATATGGCAATGGTCCGCATCTAATCTATGGTTGGTAAAGGGCTATTTTCGCTTTGCATAGACTTTATATTTTTGGCATTTCAAGTACGAGCCTCTGAAAAATCTAGAACCATGCCTATTGCCCAATTTCATTGTGCATTTACAACGCTGTTAAAAGTAAAGCCATCTTACCATATAATAAAATTAATATAATTATGTATACCAAAATTTTCCGCGAAATTTTCCCCTTCATCTGAGTAATTCTGTACCACCTTTTTCCTTGGCATTAAAACGGACTTATAGTGGTTCTTGAGGAAAACTTCAATTTCCCAACGGGGTTCAGCCATGAATCAAACTAAAAAAACTTAAGAAAACTGTTTGTCTTGACCACCACGATATTTTTATATTTAAATAAAAAATACACCACCAGTACGTGCTTACAAAACAAAAAAAAAACTTCGCCAATGCAACAGGAATAAAGTATAAACCCTAAGCTCCCATTCCAGGAAGATTCAAGCAGGGCCAGGTCCTCGTGTTTTTTTTTTCAAAAAAGGAGCAAGGGGAAAGTTTTGGGCCACTTTTTTTTAAAGCGATTTTTTTTTTTTTTTTTAAATTTTCAGAATTTTTTTTAAAAACTCGGCTTTTTTTTATTATCCCCCGAGATTTTTTTAAAAACCCCCGGTGGGCCCCCCCATTAAAGGGGTTTTTATTTTTCAAAAAAAAAGATTTTTTCAAAAAACGCCGATTGAAAATTTTTTAAATTTTTTATTAAAAATCACTTTCCCAAAACTGGTCGTTTTGTTTTTTAGAATTTTTTTTTTTATTGGGAAAAATTCCCTTATCATTGAGTCCAAACCGCCCAAAAATTTAGTAAAAAGACCAGAAAATAAATCTCCCTGTAAAAAAATTTTAACAAAAATTTGTCCAAATCTAGGTGGGGGGTGGGCACCCGGTTGGGGAAATTTAGATTAATCCGTCCCAATTGTATTTCCTTGGGAAAAAAAATTTTTTTTTGGGATAAACAGTTTTTGTTTTTTTCGCAAAAAATTTGGAAAATGCACTGAAAAACTTCCAAATAAAAACCCCCTATTAGTTGGACAATATTTTTTCCTGGGGAATTAAAATCACCCCCCAAAACAAAAAAAAAAAAAAAAAAAAAAAAAAAAAAAAAAAAAAAATCCCAAAACTCCCCCCCGACCTCAAGTTTTTTCCAATACTGCACCCACGCATCCCTCCAAAAAAAAAAAGTTTTCTTTTTTTTGTTTTTTTTTTTTAAATTGTTTTAATATTATTACCGAACTTTTCCCCTCAAAAGGGAATTTCATCGAAAAATACTAATTCCGGTGTTAATGATAGCTAAAAATTTTAAAAAGGGCAAACACTGCATTAGCAAAAACAATTTTCATTTTTGCAATTTTTAGGACCCCATGCAGAAAAAGGCCCAGGGGAAATTGGTGTGGGTTTTTTTTCGCACAAGTTTTTCAAGGGAAAAAGGGCTTTGGGGGGGCCGCGTTTGCCAAAAAGGACAAAGGGAAAAAATGACCTTATTTTGCAAAAACTCTCAGAGAAGGGTGGTGGGGAAATTTTTTTGAAAATAATGTTTTTGAAAAAATTTAAAAAGGAAAAAAATGGGAAATAAAGTAAAAAAAATTAAAAAAAAAAAAAAAACAAAAAACCTAATGTCCCCCCCCCTTTTCCCCTTTTACCTGTACCCCATTTTTTATTAAAATGCCCCAAAATTTTTCCTATTTTTTTTTTTTTTTTTTTCTCATTTTTTAAAAAATTTGAAAAAAACCTATTAAATTTGCATTTTTTTTATAGACTTATACACGCATAGACTATCCTTCTTCCTACATAAACATAAGAAAGTAAAAACTAAGACTAATAATACATAGCTACATAAATGAGAATAACATTATTTAAAATCCTTAAAATACTTCCACCGTTTACTTGTGCACTTAATATCAAACACAATTCAAGGGGTTAAGTTACATTTACCCGAAGTAGAGATTTAGTGGAATCTTAACCATATGTGTTAGGAATTCCTTGAGTGATACAATTGATTACAGAGAATACATTTATATCCTGAGCGTGGTGACCTGGCAATTGTACCATTGTGAGTACTATTACTATTTAATTAGTGTTGTGAATTCACTATCATTGCTGCTGGTGATGATGATGATGATGTGGATAAGAATAAGGATGAGGATTAGGATGACCATGATAATGATGATGCTACTTTTACTGTTACTGATACTGCCACTGCTGCTGCTGCTGCTACTACTACTACTATTTTCTACTACTACTACTACTATTACTACTGCTACTACTACTACTACTACTATACTACTGCCACTACTACCATTACTACTATTACTACTACTGCTATTATTACTATTACCACTACTGTTATTTATTACTATTACTACTACTTCTGATGCTGCAGCTAATACTACTGCTGATACTACTGCTACTATTGCTGCTGCTCCTGCTTTTATTACTTCTATTTACTACTACTACTGCTACTTTTACTACTACTACAGCAAACGGACAACAACACAACAGTAACTAAACTACTTTTCTACCTAATATATTTTTCTATTTTCTACTAAACTAATTGCTAACTATTGCTGCTACTTTCTACTTTTACTTTTTTAACCACTACTAAACTACTAATACTACTACTACAACTACTGCTACTTTTAATATCATTATCATGATAAATTAATAATAAATAACAATTATGATGATTAGGAAAAGGCATGTTTTTAGCATTGTTCTTATAATTGTTATTATCATTATCACCTCAGTCATCATCATCTCATCATCATCCCAATCATTACCTTCATCATTATCATAATCATCATCATCATCATCATCATCATCATCCATCATCATCATCATCATCAAACATCCAACCCATCATCATCATCCATCCCTTCATCATCATCATCCCATCATCATCAATTCATCATCAATCATCATATCTCAATATCATCTCATCAATGCATCATCATTCATGCACCATCACCATCACCATCATCCTCATCAATCATCATCATCATTATCATCATCAATTATAAATAATAATAAATAATAATAATAATAATGATAATAATAATAATAAATAATAATAATAAATAATAATAATAATAATAATAATAATAAATGAATAATAATATGATTGATAATAAAAAAAAAAAAATAATAATACTAAAATCAATCTTTGTCATCTTAGTTGTTGCATCATTAGTAAAAGCATTTGTATTTTTTTTGTTATATTTTTTTTCTTGTTAGGCACGTTTTTTGTGAAAAACGTTTTTTTTTATTTTTGTTTTTTTTTTTTAGATATTTATGGTTATAATTATATTTTGATATTAGATTTAAAAATTTTTTTTTAAAAAAATTTACGTTTTTTTATTTTTTTTTTCTGATTGAAAAAATTACGGGAATAATATTTTTTTTTTTTTTTTTTGTTTTTTGGAAAAAAAAAAAATTAAACAGGCGGGAATTCCAGACCGGGGTTTGTTAAAAAAATTGTTGGGAAAAAAAAATCTAAAAAAACACCCCTTCGTTTTTCAAGTAATTTTGTAATTTTTTAAACACAGGTTAGCCCCCCACTAGGTTTTTCGTCTCCCGGGCCCCGGGTTTTAGAAAAACTACAGTTTTTTTTGGGTTTTTTTTTTTTTAAACAATTGGAAAAATTTGGCTTTAAAAAAAAAAAAAAAATTTCACGATAAAAAAGGTTTTCCCCGCCAATGGGAATTTAATAAAGCTTAGCGATATGCCAAGTAAATTTTGAGCTGGTTAAAAAAAACTTAAAAAGCATCAAAGGTTTAGTTCGGGGTCATGAATATATTTTTTTTTTTGCTCTAAAAAAATTAAAAAGATAGTGGTTTTTTACCAGGGGGTGTGTTTGCCGGGCCCCCATTAGAAAAGGACCCAAGTTTTTTCCAAATTTTTTTTTAGGGGCTCTTTTCACTTCAAAATAATAATGATTTTGCCCCAGAACGGTAAGGGATAAAAAATATCTTATAATGACAATAATTATTATAAACCCTCTATTTTAGGTTCAAAAAAAACACATGGGGGGTTTTTTTATAAACTTAAAAGGTAAATAAAACCTTTTTTTTAGGTTTTTTTTTTTTAGGGGGATTTCGGTTGAAAAATTTTACAACATACACCCCCAAACCCCACCAACCAACACACACCCCACCCCCACCACACCCCCACCAACCCCCACCCCCACACACATATTTATTATATAAAAAATAAATATAATTAATATATATATAATAAAATTAAATGTATATATAGGTTATAATTATTTTATTTATTTTAAAATAATAAAATAAAAAATATATATAGTTTTATATATTTTTTAAAATATATTAATTATATAAAATATATAAAAAATTAGATAAAAAATATATATATAAAAATATTGGGGTGTTGTGTTTTGTGTGTGTGTGTGGGTGTTTGTGTTTGGGGGTGGTTTTTGGGGGGGTGTTTTTGTGGGGGTGGGGGGTTGGTGTGTAGGGGTGTGGGGTTTGTATGTTGGGGGTTGTGGGGAAAATATTAAAAAAAATTTCATAATTAAATATATATATATATAATATAATATATATAAAATTAATTTATAAATTTTAATAAAATTTTTAATTTTCCCGGTTTTTTGTTAAAAAATTCCCCCAAACCTCACACACAACCCCAAAAACAACACACAAAAACCACACACAACACCATACCACCAAACAACCATATATGTTAAATATATTTTAATATAAAAAATTTAAAATTATAATATAAAATTTATAATAAATTATAATATTTTACAAATATATATATATATTATATATAAAAATAAAAATTTTATTTTTTTATTTATTTTACAAAATTTTTGTGTATGAAATTTTTAGGCATGCATGTTTTGTATGTAAATGTTTTTATTTTTTTATGTATGTATTTTTATGTATGTATTTATTATGTATTTTTATGTATGTATTTTTTATTATGTATGATGTATGTTATTTATGTATGTATGTATGTATTTAAAATGCATGTTGTAGCATGTATGGGGTATGAATGTTAAAATGTGTGGGTGCATATAAGGGTTTTTTATAAATGATTGCTCTTGAAAAAAAAGAAATACAAAAACCCCAATTTTTTGTTAAAAAACTTTTTATTTGAGTTTAATACTTCCCCAAAATTCAATAACTGCGTTTCCTCCAGGGGGCTGAAAAAAACAGCTGAATTCTGCGGGGGTAGGACCGAAAAAGCCACTCAAAGACATTGTATTTTAAAGTCTATTAAGCATTTTGGGTTGATTTTTTCTCTTAAAAAAACGCCCCCCCAAAAAAAAAAAACGGGCCATTCGTGTTTCCCGTTTTTTTCAGCTGGCTTTTTTTTTTGTCGGAAAAAAATGTAACCCTTTTTGTATATCCAAATACAGGAGGGTTTGCCATGAAAAAAAAAAATCGCAGGATAAAAAGAATCACGAATTGGGGAAATTTTGGTTTCCCCCCATCCATGGTTTTCCACGTGGTTTCAAATGATCCAGATTAATTTCTTGACTGAAAACATGATAAACACACCAACGCAGTCTGGGAACTTTACAATTTAAAGGATACCTCTCTCCTTGGGAATCTTCATCAGGAGTCTACGACCATTTGGCGTTCCCCTCGGGGAATTTGGTGGTTTCCCAAATAACGTAAAACGCAGAAACCGTCATTCATCACAGGGTGTAAAAAATCCCCCTTAGACCAATCACGAGGAGAAATTTTCAAAAAACCGAAGAAGGTTTGGCTAACTCATGCCACGGTTTGAAAAAAACCTTCTCGAACCCTCGGGCGGCACACAGCATGGTGACTGACCCTTTTTTTTTCTTTCCCACAGACAAGGATTTCTTTTAACAACTTCAGAGGGAAAATTTTTTCGGCGTCTTGTAAAAATACAACGATGATGTTTTTGGATTCCTGAAACAACTGTTTCAGGACGGCTACGGCGGAACTCGGCCTTTGCCCGTCTTCATTTTGGGTGCCTTGCAATTTCTTTTTCTCAAAATTTCTCAAATCGCTTAACCTCGGAGCAAACCCATGAACCCAGTTCATGAAAGCTGCTCCCAATCACGAGCCTCACGGGATTGTCTCTGCACAAATGCGATATCGCAACCGTCTCCTTAGAATCTTCCAGAATAGAAGAAACCCCCGATAAACTGAGGACCAATACCGTTTAAGTTTAGATTATAAAGAAAGAAAAAATCATATCCCCTTACTGCCTTTAATAATATTAATATTAATATATAGATTAAATTTTTTATAATAAATAAATATATTTTTATAT
>NC_051393.1:42241338-42246338 GCF_015228065.2 Penaeus monodon
ACACAAAAAACACCACACACCACACCCCACCCACAACCACCCCACCCACGCCACCCACACAACACACACCCCCCCCCCCCCCCCCCCCAAAAAAAAAAAAAAAAAACCCCCCCCCCCCAACCCCAACCACACAACACACACACCCCCCAAAAAACAACACCACAACACACACACACACCCCACCCAACACCCAAAACAACAACACACCCCAAAAACACACACACACACAAAACACACACACACACACACACCACACACACCCCACACCACAAAACACACACACCCCCCCCAACAAAACAACAAACAACAAAACCCCACACACACACACACACAAAACACACACATATTATATAAATATATATATATATAATAATATTAAAATAGATAGATAGTTTAGAAGATAGATAGATAATAGATAGATAGATAGATGATGAAAAATAATTGATGATGATAAACACCACAACATAATATATATATTATATATTTTAATATTAAAATATATATAAAATTATATTAATTATATTAAAATAATTAATATTATATTCTTTATAATATTATAATATTATTATATATATATATAATATAACCTAAAAAAATTATATATAATATTAATATTATAATTTATATTTTGGGACATATTAGTGTAAACACACACACACCACACGCACCCACACACACTTTAAATTTAAAAAAACACACACACATTTCTCTTCTTTTTTTTTTTTAAACCCCAAAATTTGTTTTATATAGCTGTAAGATTTCGTTTACCATACTTTGTCATATGAAAGTCCTCTTATATATAATTTTTTGATAATGAGACCTAGCACTTTAGGGTTTTTTATATAAGGGTCACACGGGGCCGCGTTCCCGTTATGATTTTTTTCAACGTATTTTTTTTGTATCTACTTTGTTTAATATTGAGCCTTTTAATAAGTATTGGTGTAGGGCTAGATTTTAACTTTCCCAAAACATGATTACATTGCATTGATTGGTGTTGAAACAGGGGTGTTATTTCAGCTTTTGCTGGGGGGGGGGGATGGGGGGGGGGTCGGTGAGCGATGTGAGCACAGTTAGGTGGGGATATTTTTTTGGGGGGTGGAGGGTAGGCACGGTAAATAACACTCAATAGACTATAAACAAAATCCAATAGAATTAATGATAAGTCTGTATTAACTATATGTAACGTTTTTATTTTAAAATTTTTATTAACTTTTTTTTTTGGGATTTCTGTACGTAATCCCCTAATACTAATGATAATTTATTTAAAAAATGTAATGGGGTATTTTAAATTTCTATGCAACATTTTTTGGTATTACCGTACGTAAATATACTGTATTAAGATATGTAAAGTTCGAAAGATCGATGATAACCAGGGGCGTCAAATGGGGGGGGGGGGTGGTAGGGCAGATGCTGTACCAGCCTATCCCGTTTGGTTGTAAAAAAATTCAATTTGCCTTAAAGTTTTGGGAGTCCCTTGGGGGGGGGGGGGAAAAGACCCTTTAGGGGGCAAACAGTTCTTGGGAAAGGGGGGAAAAATGCCCCCCAGCCCCCCCCAAATTTTCGACCCCGTGGGATTTTTTTTTCCCCTTTTTAAATTATCCTTGTCCCTTTGAGGCCTCCATGGGAGCTTTATATTATCCTTTCTTTGTATTTTCATGTCGTCTTTAAACATATTCATATAGCTACCTGGGCTCACGTATGATCCTAAATCAATGAAAAAAATATATAAAAAACATATCGGCGCCAAGATCAATCCATGAGGTAATCAATTAGTTACTCGTCTCCACTTCCCACTAATTGCTGTGCTAATTTGTCCTCCATTAATCCGAGGAGTTTGCCTTTTACTCCACCGAGGTGTTCTAATTTCTTTAATAGACTTCTATGTGCCACCTTATCAAAACGCCTTTTTAAAGTCTAGGTATATACAGCCACCCAGCCGTCTCTTTCTTGTAATATTTCAGAAATTCTGTCATAAAAATAGAGGGGATATGATGCACAGGCCCTCCCTCCTTGAAACTAAATTGCTTAATTTATGGCACACTGTGTTTTTCAAGTACTTCGAAACATTGTTTTTTTAATTATCCTTTCTAGACACTTACACATTGCACTGGTTAACGAAACTGGCCTATAACTTTTGAGAGTTTTGCTTGTAGCTGTTCTTCTAATGAATTTTGGAATATCAACAGAGAAGGCACATTCCCCAAGAATTAAATTAGAACTCTTATATATATATATATATATGTCTCCTGGACCAAGACCAAGATTCAGGACTTTGGGGGCCTGTTAGGGGAACCCGTCAGTCGATCCATGTTGGGCGGGCGTTGAAGTCACAGAAAAATTTTTTACAACTTTGGGGGTAGTCCATATCTCTGGGTTTCAGACCCGGGAAATCAGTAAAGGATTGGGGGGGGCAACAGGAGCCTGAACTCGACAAAAAAAGCGTTTGGAGATGTCGGTACCTATGCAGAAAGGGCCAAACTGCGTGTCTTCAAGGCCTGTACTCCAGTTTTTCTTATGGAAACGAAACCTGGACGCTATCCAGGCCCTTGGGGTCTCGCCTTTATGCCCTTTGTAACAAGTCCCTTTTGCCGGATCATGGGGGGCGTGGCAGGACCACGTGTCCAAGGGGTTAAAAACCGTAGATGGCATGGGACCGTTACTTGCATAATCCGGGATCGCCAACTGGCTATAGGGGCCCCAGCTCGCCTCCCCATGGGCGACCCTCCCCCGGTTTTCTCTCTGCGAGAAACCCTGGGGGGGAGGGCCTGTGGGGGCGTCCGGGGGAAACAGGCTTGGGCAGCTCGAGGAAACCCGTCGTGAGGAACTAGAGAGGGCCGTGGTGCCCTGAGACTCGCCTCGAGGGTCCCCGTGGCGGAAACGAAGGGTGGAGCGGCCCTGCGCCCCCCTCGGGGTTAGCCCCTTGATTGATGGATATGAATGTTATTAATATATAAAATATATAAATATATATTATAATATATAATATATGGGGTATAATATATATATAAAATATATATATATATATAATATATACTGTGGTATATAATTTATAATATATTAAAATTTTATATATTATATATATTTATAATATTATTATATATTATATTTATTATATATATATATTATATATATTTAAAATTTATATTTATAGTGTGTTGGGTGTGTTGTTTGTGGGTTGTGGTGTAGTGCGTTTTGTATTATGTTATAATAATATATATTTATTATAATTTAAAAAATTTTAAAAAAATTTTAAATTTTTGTTAAAATTTATTGTATTATATATTTAAAGAATATAATAAATTTTATATAATTATATAAATTTATATATATTTTATGTGTGGTGGTTTTTTTTGGGGGGGGGTTGGGGGGGGGGGGGGGGGGGGAAAAGAGAGGAGAGAGAGAAGAAGAGGGAGTGAAAAGAAAAAGACTTTTTTTTTTTTTTTTTTATTTTTTTTTTTGGAGGAGAGGAGAGAGAGGGGAAGAGAAGAGAGGGGAGAGGGGGGGGGAAAAAGATAAAAGGGGAGGAGGAGGGGGGGAAAGGGGAGAGGAGAAGGGAGGAGAAAAGAGAAGATTGATATATAGGTTGAAAAACGCACAAACCAAGAAAACAATGATAGATAAATTAAAGCAATGTAAAAATCAAATCCCTCCCCTTTTACGTATATAAATCACACTATTTTTTCGATTTACTTTCCAGTGAGATTTTTTTTATGAACTGATCATTATCTTCCTACTCTAGACTTTCCCCCACCCTTTCTTTGTCAAAGTACACTATAAAACTAGAGTTGATAATTCCCACCGTCTCCCTTGTTCAGATCGGAGAGATAAGGTCAGTCTTCGAAAAAATTGTTTTGATATTGTTTTTGTTTTCTTATTCCTTTTTTCTCCTAAAAAAAGGCTTTTTCATTCTCAAAAAAAAAAAAATAATGCAAAAATGGGGTTTTTTTTTTGTCTGCGGAGGGAATTTTAATGAATGTTTTGTTAGTATTTTTGTGATGGGTTTTCTAGCTGGGAATTGTGTATTTTTAGTAATAAGAAAAAAAATTTTTCGGATGATAAAATAATAGTGGGAATAAGATGATAGATATTTTAATTGAAGGTACGGGTGATGATGAGAGATGATGATGAATGTGATGATGTAAATAATGATAAAAGTATGGTAAAAAAAATAATAATAATAAAATAAAAACAAAAATAAAACGTAACCTCATCGAATAATAATAAAATAATGATAAGATAGATTAAAATAATAAATAATAAAGGCAAAAAAAACACTGATAATAAAAACGACAATGAAAATAAAAAGCAACAAAAAAAAACGAATAAATAGTGAAAAATAGGCCGGTAATAGATAGATAAAAAAAGGGGGCAGTAAAAAAAAAAAAAAAAAAAAAAAAAAAAAAAAAAAAAGGTAGATAATTGCAACTTAAAAAAAAAAAAAAAAAGTACAAGCTCTTATTAAACAATTTTTTCCCCGCAATTTTTTTTTTCTTTCTTTTCTTTTTTTTTAAGCGATGAAAAAAAAAGTTAACCCATCTGACTTCAATTCAAAGAGTATAAAAAAAGGCGGGTTTCAAACCCCTTTAGCATGCAGTGTGGGGTAGTTGCTTCCCCACTTTGGGTTTCTGGGCCCCAGGCGAGTTCGTTGGGTGAATGGGAAAAATTTCCCTCTCTCTCCCCTCCCCCCCCCCCCCCTCTCTCTCTCTTCTCTCTCTCTCTCTCTCTCTCTCTCTCTCTCCCCCCCCCCCCCCCCCCTCTCTCTCTCTCTCTCTCTCCTCTCGTCTTGATTGGGTCTGATTTAAAGGGTCTCTTGGTTATTCTTTAAAAATTTCTTTCGTGAAATTCACAGAATAATGTTTTTCCCCAGGCTAACGAAAATCAAAAGGGGGCCTTATTAAGAAGCATCCTATCACTCCTAACTCCCTTTTTCCTCTCACTCTCTCTCATGTTTATCCTCTGTGACAGAGGTTCCCAACTTTTTTTTCACTCTCTTTACCCCT
>NC_051393.1:42258838-42268838 GCF_015228065.2 Penaeus monodon
TATATATATATATATTATAGATATATGTGTGTGTGTGTGTGTTGGTGTGTGTCGTGTGTGTTATGTGTTATGTGTGTGTGTGATGTGTGTGTGGTGTGTGTGTGTGTGTGATGGTGTGGTGTGTGTGTGTGTTTGTGTGGTCTGTGTGTGTGGGTGTGTGTGTGTGAGTGTGTGTGTGTGTGTGTGTGTGATGTGTGTGTTTGTGTGTGTGTGTGTTGTGTGGTGTGGTGTGCGTGCGTGCGTGGTGGTGTGTGTGTGTGTGTGTTTGTGTGTGTGTTCAAGTTGTGCAGCCTGTGCCTGCACGACACAGCTGCAGTTATCAGTTGTGTTCTCCATGTGAATAAGCCTCATAGTTTCAAGGATGTTATTAGAACTTGCATGACAAGTTAGAAGTGTTTCACGACAGGTGTTATATAAATCAAAATATGCTAATTATCTGTGCTGCCAACAATAGTTTGAGCAAATAAATATTTATATTTACAGATGGTTTCTTACATGCGTATTCTGACATTATAATTTTGATGAAATACTTTTGAAACTTCATTGTTATGAATACAACAAAGCTTCCAGTGATTCCCGTCTCTAGAGGAAATTCAAAATCTATAACCATCACTGCCAACAAAAACCACTCCCCTCACCTAGTTGTAACTATTGTCCTACACTCCATTTCCCCACTTTTCCTCAAAAACTGGCAGCCTTGGAGTAAATGACACGTAACATAGATGTGGTCCATCGAATCAGCGTCTTAAAATACGGTTAATGATACTCCCGATGAATAGTCTGCAACAGATCTGATAGACGGATAACGAGAGAGAGATTATACTCAACGTCCAAACGAATTTAAAAGAAAACAACACTTTCGAAATCAATACCTCATCATCTTGAAATAATCTCAGTACCCCATTGCGCAACAGGATCAGATTTTGCAACCGAACCTGTTCCAGATCTGTTTCGCCGAATAGTATCTGCCTCCCCCCCCCCCCAAAAAAAAAAGTATAAAACCCAGATCCTGTTCAGTTCCCAACTAATCCCGACTTGCCCGACAGCAGTGATATCTAGCCGGCGATAGCCCAGTGTCGGAAAACCCCTTGAGATGCACTTGTTCCCTCCGGGCCGCCTCAGCCGTGACATTTCTCCATTGATTTTCCTGACTGAGAGGGATGAGGACACAATGATGGCGATTCCTCTTCTTCTTGTTCTTGCGAGGCGGTATTCGAGTCGTCTGTAGCTGTGATTTATGACTGCGTTAAGTGACGGAGACAGGGGTACGGTGGCGGAGACAAGGAGCGGAAGGGTCGATGGCCATATGAAGTAGGTAGAAATGTAGACGGAGAGAGATGGATTGAAGAGAGATGGAGCTGGTACGAGTTGATAGAAAGAGAGTGCAGTGGATGAATGTAGATGAAAGACAGAAAGAAGGAGGAAAGAAAGAGAGAGAGAGAGAGAGAGAGAGAGAGGGAGAGAGAGAGAGAGACGGGGAGAGAAGAGACGGAGAATGAGAGAGAGGAGAGGAGAGGAGCAGAAAGAGAGAGGACGAGAGAGAGAGAAGAGGGAGAGAGAGAGCAGGTGAGTTGAGAGAGAGAGAGAGAGAGAAAGAGAAGAGAGAAACTAGCAACCACGATCAGACTTAAAATAAATAAAAAACAAATAAAAAAAGCATCAAGAGAGAAACAGAAATAGCCCCCCACCCCTACCCACCCAAAAAATAAAAATAAAACAATAACGACAAATAAATAGAAAAGAGACGAAAAGAAATCGAAGTCATCGGGAAATCTCTCCGGGAAAATCCTCTGACAGAATATTTTCCGTGGCCGGCCTGCCAAACATCAGCTTCTGCGATACTCAGGCGGAATCCAGTTGCGATGTATCAGGCTCCGATCAGAATCCCTTCTCGAACCGCCGATTCCATTACGTAAACTACGATCTTAAGTTTTCGCGAAGATGGTAGCGTGATTGTGTTAGCTTCGGGGTCTTTCTGTGATGTCTTTATATATTTTTATGTTTGTAATTTTTATTTTTAATATCCCATCTTTTTTGTTAATTCAGAATATTTCATTTCAATATTAACTTAAGAAGTATTTCTACGATGTCTTTGGTTATTGTTGTTTTTTATTTTCAACACTATTTATTTCGTTTTTGGTCAATTCAGATTATTTAATTTCAGTCTGACTGTTGGTTTATGATGCTATACACGTATAAGTAGCATATGGATATAATATGATTAGATGAGTAAGTTTTATATTGTCACAGAACATGGGTCTTATGAAGCCTGTTTAATATTTTCATAACAAATCCTTTCAGCGGAAGAAATCCCTAGACTAGTGTAGGAAGTGTTCCGTGCATTGCATATTGGATCACTGTATATTGCTAGATGCAATCAACGGGCTACTCAATTCCTGTGCTTGCAACATATCGGAAACAGTCTAAGCTGAGCATCAGTTGACCTTTGTTTAGGTGAAATGCCTCTTCACGTCTACATGCACTTAGGGAAACCTGTGAACATATAGGTAAAAGCAATAAGCACATCCATATATGTGTGTGTGTGTGTGTGTGTGATCTATCTCTCTATCTCTCTATCTATCTATCTATCTATCTATCTATATATATATTATATATATATATAATCTATATTATATATATATAATATAATATATATATATATATATATGTATATGTATATATATGTATTAATATTATATATATTATATATATTATATATATATATAATAGATATTATACATATAATATAATATATATATATATATATATATATATATATATATATATTATATTATATATATATATATATCATCATCATCATCATCAAGGGGCTAAACGCCGACGGGGCGCATGGCCGCACTCCCACCCTTCGCTTCAAGCCACGAGGACCTCGGAGGCGAGTCCAGGCAGTCACACGGCCCATCTCTAGTCCTCACGACAGGTCTCGTCGAGCTGCCAAAGCCATGATCTCCTAGGGACGTAACACAGGTCTCCTCCACCCAGGGTGTCTCGCAGTAGAGAGACAACCTGGGGGGCAGGTTTCGTCCATAGGGAGGCGAGCTAGGTGGCCATATAGCCTGAGTGGGCGATCCAGGATTATGCAAGTAGTAAACAGGGTCCCATGCAGTCTCACGGTGTAACGCCGGTTGACACGTGGTCCTGCCAACTGTATTACCATGATCCGGCGAAGGGGACTTGTTACAAAAAGGATCAGGCGAGACTACAAGGCACTGGATAGCGTCCAGGTTCGCTTCACTAGCAGCAAAATGAAGTATTCAAGCCTGAAGGACACGCAGCTGGTCTTCTGCATAGTACCGACATTCTCAAACGCTCTTGGTGATCCGGTTCATGGCTCCTGTTGCCAGACCACCGTCTACTGACTTTCCTTGGTCTGAACAACCAGAGATAGGAATACGCTACCAAGTATGTAAAACTTCATGTGTAACTTCAAACGTCCTCGCCGCGAGCATGGATCGACTGAACGGGTTCCCCTAACAGGCCCCCTCAAGTCCGAATCTTCGGTCTTAGGTCCAGGAGACCTCTAAGCCTAGGGGCTTAGCCTCAGTGCTAAATGCATCAAGAGCCGCCACAAGTGACTCCAAGGACTCAGATAGGATTGGCAACACTCGTCGGCAAAGTCAAGGTCCGAGACCTTAATATCCTTAGTGTTGCTCCGCACTGACTTTGGTAGTAGCTCTGCCATTATCCAGTCCATACAAGTGTTGAAAAGTGATGGGTGCAAGGACACAGCCTGCCTCACCCCTGGAATAACAGGGAAAAGAAGTTCGACATACCCCCACCACACTTTACAGCACTTCAGTACAGTATAGAGGCTTGCTACAGGCCAAGAATCTGTGTCGGAATTCCCCTGAGCCTCAGGATCTCCCATAGCGGATTCCCGAGCACCCGAGTCAAAACGCCTTCTTGAGTCGATGTAGGTGGCAAGCAACCACGACCTAAACTCACGGACGGGTTCCACAATTACTCGAGGGCGCTAGTATACGGGCTATTGTGGACTTGCCAGGAGTAAATCCAGACTGCTCGGTCTCTTGGGGCCTCAGTAGGTGGTTGCGGATCGTTTCAGAAGAATGTGAGCGAGAACCTTGACTGGTATGCGAGCAGTGTTAATGCCACGGTAGTGCTACAGTCCCTCGATCCCCTTCCTTCCAGAGAGGGATGCCACGACCTTCAGCAGGTCAGGGGAATGGTACCAGATGCCAAATGGCAGTCATGACTGTATGCAGGCCCGAGCCATAGGTTCACCCCCAGCCTTTAAGCAGTTCACGCAGGATATCACATATGCCTGCAGCTTTCCCACTCTTCAGCTTGGAAATCGCCAGCCTAACCTCCGGTGTTAGGGTTAGGAGGTTCCTGAGGGGGTGTACGGCACAGGCACTGAGACATCGCTGCAGATCCAAGCTAACTGTTGGAGGGTCTACCTGGTACACTGTTCAAAATACTCAGCCCAACGTTCACGAACCCCAACGATCTGGAGATGATCCGTCCCTCCGCTGATCGGACTGCAGTCATCTGTGAGGAGGGCTTAGGGTTCAGTTTCTCAGGGCTTGGTAGGCAGGGCGAAGGTCATTACCAAGAAAGGGCCTTCGACTACTCAGCAAGATTCCTTGATGGAACTGCCCTTGTCCCTTTCAGCAGTGTCCGAGCCCTACGCACCATGCGAACGACCGGCAGACTTGATTCAGTTAGCCGAGCCTTGCCGACCGCTCAGTGGCCTCTAATGCTCCAGGGCGGAGGATTGGTATTCTGCCTGGTCCGTGTGCGTACTACCATGGAATCCTGAGCTGCTTCGAAAGGGTACGCGCTGAAGGACTCCCACAGAGCAACTGGATCCGTCAGGGTTGCTGGTTTCTGAGAATCGGTTCAGAGACTCGCCGTGGCGAACCCACGGGAACATCTCCTCCCTTGTCTGTCCAATGTGAAAACAACTTAGGGTGGCACTGGAGCGGACCGGGGAGTTTTGAAGTGGACCCGCAGGGTAAGCCACAAGCAGCCTATGGTCGCGCCACAGAACTCCAGCACTCCGGTAAACCCTGCGTTTGGAGGGATCCTCCATCGCAGTGCTGACAAGAATGTGGTCGAGCTCCTTGGCCACTGTACCGATCGCTGTACAAGTCCAGCGATGATGCGAGTTGGAGGCGCTGGTCCCAGGAGCCAGAGATCCCATTTTCTGGGACCTAGCTAAAGTCCCGGAGAAGGAGGCTATTCTGTGCTGAGGATCAGCCCCCGAAGCCATGGGGGCCGACAGGACATCTCGTAGCAAGCCGGTCCAAGCCGGATACCGCATTGAAGTCGCCCCAGAACATGCAAAGTCTCGCCGGGGCAATCGCTCTGCCAAGATGCGAGTTTTTGGGCGTAGAACGCCTGCTTTCAATCGGTTTTTATGTACATCGGTAGGAGCGTAGACAGCAATAAGAGACATGAAGCCAAAAAGCATGCTTCAGTCTCAATGCCATGATTCGCTCATCACCGGTGTCACCTGACTACCGCAGGCTGAAGTCGATGGAGATGGCTATGTCTCACACCCTGGAGGTGGTGACCATCGCCTACGGCACGACCAGTAGTAGGGAACCCATCCACACTGGATCGTGCCGCTACCAGTCTTCTCATTCTGAGAGGGGCAGCCACCTCAACTCCCAGTCGCTCAATTCCCGACGATTAGCAGGGACGCGCTCATCCTGCCGGCAAGGGACCAGTGTTCCAAGCGCCTAACCGGAAAGCATGCCTGAGGTTAAGCCTCGGTGGTCCTCCGGGTGCACGCCACCTCCTGCCGCCCCCACCAACACAGCCCCAGTAAAGGGGGTCGGCAGGCTGTGGGACCGCCTACCACCTTGTGGGGTTCCCGAGGGCTTCCCCCCCACAAGCTTCATGGTGGGTTGGCGCCTGCAGGGGCGCAGGCGGGACGAGTAAACTCTCCCCAAGCCGCCCCCCGGACATTGCCCTCCCAGCGGGACCACAGCCGCTCTTAACTTGCTGCGTGGGAGGGACAAAACCAATCCCCCAGCTTTCCATTTTTCCAAGACGTTGCAGAGGGTCATTCTGCGGTGTGAGGAGGACTGGCAAGGACCACCTGCCCCCGAAGCCGCCCATTTCCCCGGGTGGCTAGGGGGAAGGAGTGGTACGAAAGCCAGAGCGTGTCCACACGCCGGTGGGCCATAACTCCGTTACCTCTGGGGCCTCCTGCTGCTCCGAGATCCCCCACAGATTTAGCCTGGGACCGCAAGGTACCAAGTTACCCATGAGATGGCCACGAGAGAGGCAGCGAAGGCGTAATGATGGAGAGGCTGTGACCTGGAGGGAGACTTATGCGGAAAAGCGCCTCCCTTTTCGCACTGGGCTAGCCAGGGGTGGAAGCGGCAAGCCGAGAAGGCATTGCAAATGCACTTAACTACATCTAGGCTACCACACCATCGACTTCACATCACCATGCACGTGAAGCACCCACCCACAATATATATATATATATGTATATGTATATACTTTAGATATATATATTACAATATATATATAGATATATTATATATATAACGGCAGCGGTGGCCGAAATGGTTATAGTATCGGACTCAAAGACTTTAACGACGGCAATGAGCTTCGATGGGTTCGAGTTCACCGGCCGGCGCGCTTTGTTCCCTTGGGCAAGGAACTCACCTCGATTGCCTACCTAGCCATGGGTGGCCAGCCAGCCCAAGTCAGGCGGTCCTAAGCCCGGATAAAAATACTGAGAAGATTACCTAAAAAGGTAACCCCGGCACTCCCGGGGAAAAAGGAACTGGGACCCTCCCCACGTACTCATCCAAGAGCATCACAACATGAAAAACGGCTAGACAGAACCTCCCTTTTAAAGGAGGTTTTATATATTATATATATATATATATATATATATATATATATATATAATATATATATATATATAAAATATTAAATGTAATATATATATAATATATATTATATATATTATTATTATATATATATAAATTTTACCAACACACATATATTAGTGAGTGTGCCGTGCTGGTTGTGGGGTGTTGTGGTGGTTGTGGTGTGGGTGTGTGTGTGGTGTGGTGTGTGTGGTGTTGGTGTTGTGGTGTGTTTGTGTGGGGTGTGTGTTGTTTGGGGGTTTTGTTGTGTGTTGTGCGTGTGTATGTGTTGTGTGGGGTATTATATATATATTTTATAATATATATAATATATATATATATATTATATATATATATATTATGAAAAAGATATGTGGTTTTTGGTGTACGATTTATAATGAAAATACAAACATGTAACAAACACACACACATACTATACAAATACACAAATACTCAAAAATATGCTCACAGTTTTTTTCGGAATAGCGGGGATTCTGCGAAAGGTTCTCTTTTTTTTAGTTAAAAAGGGGGTTTTTATAAAAGTCTAAATTTAAAAGGGCTAAGTTTTTTTCATCTTGGGTTCTTTCCCCCTTGTTTCCAACGGATCTTTCAAGGGTTTTGTCGCTAAGATTTGGCCCGGATCGGTTCCGATTGTTGGTTAGAACCCTTTTTTCCCCTATGTTTTCTCTCCCCTTTTTTTTTAGCAGAAATTCCGTAGATTTGGCCACTAAAGGGGATTATTACACACCCGCGCATACACCTATGTGTGGGTGGTTGTGTGTGTGATGTATATTTATAAAATAAAATATATATATTATATATATATATGATATAATACATAATAATAATTTTATATATATTATATATATAAATATAATTAAAATATATATATATATATAATAATATTATATATAATATATATAAAATATTTTTTAAAAATTAATATAATATATATATATATATATTAATTATATTACTACATTAAAATTTCTATATGTAAATACGTATATATATAAATATTAAAATAATATTATATAATTATATTTATATATTATAATATATTTAAAAATAGGGGGGTATGAAGGTGGGAATCAAATTTTGCTCGTTCCCATGGGGGGTGGGGCCGGCCTGGAGGAATAAGGAACAGTTCATCGGATCTGCTGAGGTTGAACGCATTTTTTGGGAAAGACCTTTGCCCGCCTACCAAACCCCGAGAAAATGAACCCTAAGCCCTCCTCACAGTGCTGCAGTCCCCACATGGATGGGGCGGTATCTCAGATTATGTGGGGTTTTGTGAACTTGGGCTGATATTTTTAACGTTGTACCAGGGAGGGCCCTCCAAAAAGTTAGCTGGAGCAAGCAGTCCAGTGCCTGTGCCGGACCCACCCACACGAGGAACCTCCACCCCAACAGAGGTTTGGATGGCGATTCCAATTGAAGAGTGGGAAAACTGCAGGCATAGTGATATCCTGCTGAAAGCTAAAGGGGGGGGTGAACCCTAGGCTCGGGGCCTGCATACAGTCCCGATGCCATTGGCAGCGGTCCATTCCCCCCGACCTGTGAGGGGGGTGTTACCCTCTTGGAAGGGCAAAGATTTTTGGCCTGATAGAAACCCTTTTACTGGTATGAAAGTTGTAAAGTGTGGTGGGGGTATGTTGAACTTTTTTCCCGTAATTCAGGGGGAGGAAGGCTGTGTCTTTCATCCCACACTTTTTAAACCTTAGGCTGGATAATGGGAAGGGTATACCAAAGTCAGTTGGAGAACACTGGGGAAATCAAGGTCTCAGCCTACTTTGCCGACGTGTTGCCACCTATCTGAGTCCCTTTGGGGCACTTGTGGCGGCCCTTTATGTTTTTAGCAATGAAGCGAAGCCTCTAGGGCTAGAGGTTTCCTGGAGCAAGGCCAAGATTCAGGACTTTGGGGGGCCTTTTAGAGTCAGTCGATCCATGCTAGCGGCGGGGACGTTGAAGTTACAGGAAGTTTTACATACCTTGGTAGCATAGTCCATATCTCTGGGTTATCAGAACAAGAAGTCAGTAGATGGATGGTCTGGCAACAGGAGCCATGAACTCGATCAACAAGAGCTTTTGGAGGTGTCGGACCTATGCAGAAGGACCAAACTGCGTGTCTTCAAGGCCTTGATACGCCAGTTTTGCTCTATGGAAGCGAAACCTGGACGCTATCCAGTGTCTTGGAACCCCGTCTTGATGCCTTTTGTAACAAGTCCCTTCCCCGGATCATGGGGTACAGTTGGCAGGCCCACGTGTCCAACCGGGGGTTTACACCGTGAGACTGGCATGGGACCTGTTATTTGGCATAATCCGGGATCGCCAACTCAGGCTATATGGCCACCTAGCTCGTCTCCCTGTGAACGATGCTGCCCATCAGGTTGTCTCTCTACGAGACAATCTGGGTGGAGGAGATCTGTGGGATGACCCAGGAGATCATGGTTTGAGCCGGAATTAGAAAATGGGCCATGGGCCTGCCTGGAGACTCGCCTCGAGGAATCCTCGTGGCAGGAAGGGAATGGATGGGGCCATGCGCCCCCGTCGGCTTTAAAGTCCCTTTGATGATGATGATATATATATATATATATGTGGTGTGTGTGTGTGTGTGGGTGTGTGTGTGTGTGTGTGGTGTGTGTGTGTGGTGTGTGTGGGGCCTGTGTGTGTGTGTGTGTCCCTGTGTTTGTGGGGTGTCTGTGTAGACTAGCATGTAAGTATGTACTATATGTGAGTTAAAATACATACATATAAATAATATATATATATATATATATATAATATAACATATATATATATATATATATATTATATTTTAAAACTATAAAATATATATACATATACATACACACACACACACACACACACACACACACACACACACACTCACACACACACACACACTCACACGCGCGCGCGCGCAGACAGAGACACGAATACACCATATAAATATGTATGATATATATATATTTTATATAATATATATATATATATATGTATATATATATATATAAAAGGGTATTCAATATACATTTAATATGTGTATGTGTGTGTGAGCACTTTTATGTATGTGTTTGTGCTATACCTAAAATATATATATATATAATATATATATAATATTT
>NC_051393.1:42273838-42286183 GCF_015228065.2 Penaeus monodon
AAAATGTTGTTAAATTATTGTTATTCCCAAATGTAATATCAGTAAAAAAATGTTTTTTTTTTTTAAACTGAATAATGACATCTTTCAAACCCACATTTTGTTTTTTTACATCGTGCCATCGTTTATAAATATTCGCGTCTCCCTGCTACCCAATTGCTTTGCATGTGATTTTTTTTACTCTCCAGAGGTGGAAGAGCGGTTCTTCCCCATGCTAAGAACCTTGTCCTTTTCCCAAGAATTGGGTGATGTATCCTTTAAAAAAAAACTTCTTGAAAAAAACTGTTCACATCGATAATTATATATTATATATATATATATATAATATATAATATATATATATATTAAAAATATATATATTATATATATATATATATATATATATATAATATATTAATTATATATATATATATTATTTTAAATATATATACACAGGACGTCCACAAAGTTTTTTAAACAATCAAAATTTTTTGGGACCCCCTGTATATACACACACACACCACAACACACACACCACACACAAAAACCACCACACACACACCACACACACACACACACACTTTTAAAATATATATAATATAATAATATATATATATAATTATTTTTTTTTTTTTTTTTTTTTTTTTTTTTTAAATCTATAATACACATTCTTCCCTAATTACGTTTTGAAAAAAATGCAAATTATAGCAATAGGGAGAAAGGGCCAAATTTACAGCTTTACCGCATGAGTTATTTAGTCTATTCGTGGTTTTCCCCGAATATCCTAAAAATAATAAGATAATAAAACTGCTTATTTATATAAAATATAATAGGGTTTCTTCCTACTTTTAATAAAAATTATTAAAATTGGCCAATAAAATTTAATAAAAAATTACTGCTTAAAGTCTTTTTTCCTAAGCTGAATATGTTCGACGGTATCTTTACAAAAAGGGTTTAGCCATAAAAATCGTCCACGCTTGGAGGGACGAGCAGAAAAACCCAATTTTCCCCAAAACTTTTAAACCCTTTTTTCTTAACATTATTGTGGGATTTGGATTTGTTTTGCCGAAGAGGCACAAGGGTTTTTAATAGCTCATAGACCTTTTTCAAAATTGATTAGGTTTTTAAAACATTTACGGACATGGGTAGGATATATCGATATTCAAAATCAAGGCTTCTTCTCAACGGCCCTTAATCTAACCCCGTCTTTTTTTTAATAAAAATCCCCGTCCCCCTTACCAAAAAGGGAAATATTGCTCCCAGGGGTGATAAAAACGGTTAAAACGTCTGCCCTTTACTCTTTTACCTATCTTGAAACACGAAGATAAAAAAAAATTCGCTCTTTTTGGGTTTTCCCTGGGTTAAAAATATCTTGAGGGAAAACTGATCCCAACGAATTTACTTTTTCTTCATTAGCGGAATCTTTTTTCATCTGTTGGGGTTTCCCAAAATGAATTGAGGTAATTATTCAGAAGACGTTTATATATAGGCCTAACTCAGAAAAGAGATGCGTGAATTCCATACATTTTTTTTGAGAGTAATTACATTTACAGTGGATTATTTCAAGGGGTCGAAATTTTGATATTCATTTTGGGGGATAGAGTAACCATATGTTAAATAAAAATAATATATAAATATGTAATATGGACACGTAATATTATAACATTTTTATAGCAATAATGCATATATTTTATATATTTTTATATTATATTATATATATTTATATTAAAAATATAATTGTTTAAGAAAATTTAAATGTGTGATATCCTACATAATATAAGTATAATTCAATTTGGACCCTTTTGCAGGGGGCCGAGCAAAATAGCATTACATGTTATTTTTTTACCCGGGACCACGTGGCAGGTTACCCGTGGATCCAAGTCCCAAAAAAAACCATTCACTCAGCGGGGCGTAGTGACGATCATTATCTCGTTTGACCCTTGGTTTGTGTCGAAGGTGGTGCGGTAAGGTCGGCCCAGCCTCCCCTCCGGGCGGGATGACCGACCGCGACCCCCGCTCATTTCATTTCCTTTGACAAATCGTAGCGTCGTCGTAGGGTGTTCACCCCTATACGTGTGTTTTGAGTCCCCGTCAAAGAACACGTTTGGGCCCCCTTTTATTACCTTTTTCCGCCCTTCTTGCCCCAAAATGTGTTAGGCCCCTTGTTTTTTGGGGAAAAAGTCTAAAAGCGCAAATGGGGTGTTCTTGCCATTCCCCCCTTAAAGCATTTTCCCTGTGATTGGTATGGTTAAAAAACATGAATATCGTCGTTAGTTAATTAATTCTCTCATTTTTTGAGATTTTTTGTTGGTTTTATCTTCAACGAATTAACGTGTTTTGTGATTTTATCTTTTTTCACCAAATACATTTCATTTTATCCGTTCCCCCCCTCGCCCTACCTGACCCCCCTCCTTATTGTTTTGGGCAGGGGGAAAAACGGGGAAAGGGGAAGACGGACCGCTTGGTTTCCCGTAATTTTGGTTGTTGTTTTTTTGATGCCTTGGGGATTAAAAATAGCATTTTTTCTTGCTTTTGGGGACACTTTCTATCGGCGCTGAAAAGGGCTTGTAATCAATTTTATAAAAATTATTAATTTAATTAGGTAGGATTTCCCCCAATCATAGGACGGACTGCAATATTTCCCTGGGGTTGTGTGAACGCCTAATAGTCTGGCGCTCCCATGTTGACCGTAGGTACAGGTAAAACCCAAGTTATTCGTTTGACGGCAACTTTGGCCCGGGGTGAACCCGCGGGGAGTCCGTTAATTAAAGAGGGCTAGGGTTTTAAGTTGAATACCAGACCACCCTGGTTTCCCAAGGTCGTGGGAATGTCCCTATTTTTTGGGAAGGATGCTTCTGCTCAAGGTAATTTGTGAGTAAGTGATTTAAAAGCACCTTTTAACACTGGAAAAACATTCACGATCCTTTAAATACTGCAGTTGATCTAATAAGATTCCAGTCCATGTTTAAGCACAATTTTCCACTCCCTGGAATACCATTTTCCTTAAAAAAATTGGAAAAAAGGTCACTTTCCCTGTAAGTTTTCCATGACCTGCCAATGAAATTCATGGAATCAGGTGACCAATTGAAGGTCTATATTTAAGAATGTCCCCGTTTGAATTTGGGGAATGTGTGGGGGTGCACTATTCGTAAAACTCCATCTTCTCTTAAGAACAAAAACTCCAAGGCCCTTCCTCGATGGTTGCACAAAGTGTCTCCCAGAGGTGATGCCAACCATTTAAATCACCCAAGAGTAAAAATGGATGTGGCAACTACCCAAGTACATCTTCCAAATCATCTATGTTGAGATTATGTGGAGAAGGAGATGGATGCAACAGTGTAAGGTCGTGTCAAGCCTATTCTCACAGCCTTCACCTGCAGTGTGTCTGCAGGTGGATTGCCTGGAAGGGAATATCTTGACGCACCAGTACTGCTACTCCTCCATGAGGTCCATTATCAAAAGTCCCATTATGGCTTGAATTTGGAATCCTATCAGGGAAACCAGATGATTTCCCCTGGTAATAATCTCTTGTAAGCAATAACAAACTGGGTTACATCAAGCTATCAGATGTTGCAGTTCTTCCCATTTTGCATGAATTCCCTAACAGTTCCATTGGATTAGGGTATCCAGTTCTCCAAATTACTTCTTCATAAGGTGTTTTTCAGGTTTGCCACACACCTTTAAGCTGTCCCTTTCCCGGATCTTGGGAGAATCTTTTGAGGGGTTGTTTACCCGTGGAACTAGTTTCCACAGGCTTCTTTTTAACAGGCTCAGGATTTTTTTGCCTAGGCAAAGGATGGACCTGATTGATTGATTACTTAAAATTGTCTGCCGTGTCAACAGCTAAGGTCATTAGTGGTGAACACCTTGTTAGATAGACATATTAGAATATTTAAAACTTTAAAAATCTATCAATAAATATCTTACAAGTAACAATAGATATATTAAAAATCAAAGCATAAATATTATGCTCTAAATATATAAAGGTATTGCATAAATATTATGCATAATTAAATTTTATTGAAAATATTACCCTCCCTAAGGAAACTAATAAGACCTTCTATGTCACAATCCTCCCCCAATACATTTTTCAGTGTATATGGGGCAGACAAGTACATACGTCTTTGGTCTGAGAATGTTGCACATCTTTCCACTACATGTGCAACCATTAATGGCTCTTGGCATCTCTCACAAAGTGCTTGACTTTTAACCATCATCGGTCCATGAGCCAGTCTTGTGTGGCTGATTCTTAGTCTTGTTAATACAACTTCTACTTTTGGTTGGGATGGATGCTTGTCACCCAACTGCCAAGATCATCTCTAATCTCTCGCAGTTTGTTTCTAGAGGTATGCCTCCATTGTTCCTTCCATTTATCACGAAGACAACTCCTTATGCTGGGTTTCAGGTTGGTGTGTGGGAGAGGAAAACGAGCATCACAAGGCTGAGTGGCAGCTGCCTTGGCCTTCTGATCAGCTCACTCATTCCCACTGATACCAACATGTGCTGGCACCTAACAGAGAGTTATCTTTTTACGTGTTGACATCAATGCAAGCCAATCTTGAACCTCCCTCACTACTGGATGTGATGAGTTTAAACTCTTGATTGCTTGCAAGGCACTATGAGAGTCACAATATATTACAACAGAATGGTTTGTAAGATCTCTAGTCATCTTAACTGCTGCAAGGATGGCATGTAACGCTGCAGTGAAGATCAAGGCTTCTAGAGAAAGACTGCCAGATGCAGTCTTCCTTTTGCTCACTGCTGCAAAGCCCACACCATTTTCAGATTTCGAACCATCTGTATATATTGCATCTGATCCTTCGTACTTAGAAATGTGCTGAAGAAATCTCTCTCTGACTTCTGCTTCATATCTCTCCCCTTTCCCAATTCCAACCAAATTCAGCTTGACTTGATTAGTCCAAGGGGGGAACTGGGGAATTCCATCCGCCAGAACCTTAGTGAGACTTAAATTAAGATCTTCCACAAGATTCCTCATTCTCCTACCATAGGATCGGCTATCCTCGAGGGGGTTGAAAACCAATCTGGATGTAGGAGATCCCAGAATCCTTTGTAGTCTCGTGTAGTACCAGTTTAATGAAAGAGGTGGTTCTCCACTCTCAGCATACAGGGATTCCACAGGTGAAGACCTGAAAGCCCCAGTACAAATTCTGAGAGCTTCATTATGAACTGAGTCCAAAATCCGTCGAACAGTGGGAGTTGCAGATGAATAAGCTTCACATCCATTATCAAGCTTACTACGAATAAGCGCTCAGTAAAGCCGTATAAGCGTTATGCAGTCTGCACCCCAAGATAAATATGAAAGAACCCGCAAAATACTAAGCGCTTTTGAGGCCTTCACTTTTAACTGTTTGATGTGAGAGACCCATGTAAGTCTTGAATCAAAAATTAGACCCAAGTACTTCACCTCTTGGACAAATTGCAGTGGGTTTGCGCCTAAATAGAGGGAAGGATGGAACTTTCCTTGTTTGTCGAAATGTATAGCCATGGTCTTGCTTGGAGAAAATTTGAACCCATGATATGTTGCCCACTGTACAACCTAATTTATTGCAGTCTGCATGTGTCCTTGCACATCCTGTAAGCTTCCTCCTGAGCAGTACAGTGTAAAGTCATCCACATACAGATTACATGAGACAGCACTTGGAACAACCTTTACGATGTCATTTATAGCAATGGCAATTAGGGTCACACTTAAGACACTCCCTTGTGGGACCCCTTCCAGCTGATCTTCCAGGTTAGAGAAACTGTTTCCCACCCGAACTCTAAACTTCCTGTTAGCAAGGAAGCTTTGTATGAAGGTAGGTAATGCTCCTCTTAAACCAATGTCATACAGTTTCATGAGTATGCCATGCTTCCAAGTAGTATCGTAGGCCTTTTCAAGGTCAAAGAAGACTGCTATCATGTGATGTCACTGTGCGAAAGAATTCTGTATAGCAGTTTCCATCCTCACAAGTGCATCTGTGGTCAATTACAGATGGTTCGAAATCTGAAAATGGCGTGGGTTTTGCAGCAGTGAGCAGAAGGAAGATTGCATCTGGCAGTCTTTCTCTAGCAGCCTCGATCTTCACTGCAGAGTTACATGCCATCCTTACAGCAGTTAAGATGACTAGAGATCTTACGAACCATTCTGTTGTGATATATTGTGACTCTCGTAGTGCCTTACAAGCAATCAAAAGCTTAAACTCATCACATCCATTAGTGAGGGAGGTTCAAGATTGGCTTGCACTGATGTCAACACGTAAAAAGACAACTCTATGTTGGGTGCCAGCGCATGTTGGTATCAGTGGGAATGAGCGAGCTGATCAGAAGGCAAAGGCAGCTGCCGCTCAGCCTTGTGATGCTCGTTTTCCTCTCCCACACACCGACCTGAAACCCAGCATCAGAAGTTGTCTTCGTGATAAATGGAGGGAACAATGGAGGCATACCTCCAGAAACAAACTGCGAGACATTAGAGATGACCTTGGCAGTTGGGACTAGCATCCATCCCAACCGAAAAGTGGAAGTTGTATTAACAAGACTAAGAATCGGGCACACAAGACTGACTCATGGGCCAATGATGGCTAAAAATGAAGCACTTTGTGAAGGATGCCAAGAGCCATTAACGATCGCACATGTAGTGGAAAGATGTGCAACATTCTCAGACCAAAGACGTATGTACTTGTCTCCCCCATATACACTGAAAAAACGTATTGGGGGAAGATTGTGACATAGAGGGTCTTATTAATTTCCTTAGGGAGACTAATATTTTCAATAAAATTTAATTATGCATAATGTTTATGCAATAATTTTATGCACTTAGAGCATAATATTTATGCTTTGATTTTTAATCTATTTATTATTATTTGTAAGATATTTATTGATGGATTTTTAAAGTTTTAAACATTTTAATATTTCTAGTTAACAAGGTATTCGCCGCTAATGACCTTAGCTGTTGACGCGGCAGATAATTTTAAATAATCAATCAATCAATCTGTGGTCAATTTCAATTCTCTAAAGCCATATTGATATGGGGCCAACACGTTTTCTTTTTCTAGCAGCCATGTCAACTTGAAGTTTACCATTTTCTTCCTCAGCTTGCAGATGCAGCTGGTGAGGGAAAATTGTCTGTAATTTCCTGGTGTGGAAGCATCTTTGCCAGGTTTAGGAACAGGAATGATAATAGCTTCTCTCCATGTGGATTGCACTGTACCCTCCCTATAGATAGATCTAACAGGAACTTCTGGGAGATCTTTGGTAAGTGTGATATCATTTGGTATGGAATATCCATCTCCTTGCGCAAAAATGGCAATTTATATGGAAATTCTGCTGCAATCCTACTGAAGAACGACACTGGGTGTTGTTCCTGTTCGAGCAGTGTAAGATGCTCCAGAGGAGATCTCTGCCATGGATTTAGCTAGTCATGAGCAACATCTTTTTGTATGTGATGATATGCCATCTATCTTCAGAGACAGGTTGTGACATGGATGTGCTCTTTCCAGCGTCTTACCACCTTGTCTCATACCCATGCTAAGGTGGTCCCAGAGTTAATTGAGGAGACATACTGTCTCCACGACGTCGTCTAGCCTCCTTTGGCACACGCCTGGCCTTGGCTCAGGTCTTCTTGTAATTGATCAAGGTTACAATGCTAGGGCGTCGTTTCAACTGCCTTTATGCAGCTTTTCTTGCTCTGACAGCTTGTTGGCATTTATCAGACCACCATGGTACTGAAGGTCAACGGTAATGCCCGCTACTTTTGGGAATGGATGCTTCTGCTGCAAAGTGAATTCGTGATTTGAAGAAATTAACAGCATCTTGAACACACTGGAAATCATTCATAGATCCTTGCAATACTGCAGTTGATCTAAAAGATTCCAGTCCACATGTTCAAGTCGCCATCTCTGCACTCCATTGACTGGAATACCATTCACCTCCTCCAAAATTATTGGAAAATGGTCACTTCCATGTAAGTCGTCCATGACCTGCCAAGTGGAAAATGGTGACTTCCATGTAAATCGTCCATGACCTGCCAAGTGAAGTTCAACTGTGAAACAGGTGAGCCTATTGATAGGTCTATATTGGAGAATATCCCAGTTTGAATTTGGAAATGTTGGAGTGTCATTGTTCAGTAAACTGCATCTACTCTTAAGAACAAGGACTCCAAGGCCCTTCTCCGAGGGTTGCACAAAGTGTCTCCCCAGAGGTGATGCCGACCACTGAAATCTCCCATGAGTAGATGTGGCAACTGCTCAAGTAGATTTTCCAAATAATTAATGTTCAGATTAGAGGAAGGTAGACGGATGCAACAGTGTAACGCCGTGTCAAGCCTATTCTCACAGCCTTCACCTGCAGTATTGTCTGCAGATGGATGGCCTGGAAGAGAATATCTTGATGTATCATTACTGCTACTCCTCCGTGAGGTCCATTGTCAAAGGTCCCAAATAGGTTTGAACTTGGAATCCTCTCAGGGAAATGGTACAATTTTCTCTGGTCATACTCTCTTGTAGACATACACAAACTGGATTATATGAAGCTATCAGATGTTGCACTTCTTCCCATTTTGCATGAATTCCCTGACAGTTCCATTGGATTAGGGTATCCAGTTCTTTATATTATTTCTTCATAAGGTGTTTGGCAGCACCTGTGGTCAAGGTTTGCCCCACACCTTTAGGCTGTCCCCTTCCTTGATCCTGGGAGTACCTTTTTAATGGTTGTTTACCTGTGGAACTAGTTTCCACAGGTTTCCCTTGGACTGGTTCAGGATTTCTTTGCCTGGTCAAAGGACGGACCTGAGCCTTTACTTCAGGGGCATTCTGCCTAGCAGCAGAGGCCCCTGTGGATGTGGTGGCAGCTGGAGCTGTCACCATTGAGGCCTCTGGAGCCTTGCCTGATGGCTCCAAAGACCTTACTTTGGGAGGAGGAGTCTCCTCAGTAGACCCCTCACTCCTACTCCGTTTCTGGTGGAACAACTCACCAGAGGTAGCGTCAGCAATTGGGGACTGGGGTTTAAAGGAAGTGGCAGAGTGTGTGTTTTATGAAGCATTGGAGGGCAAGGGTTGGTGGGAAGGAGGATGGGCTAGAACCGAAGCAAAGGACCTACCTAGCTGTGCAAACAGTACACGGGCATGTCGCTTTGCCTCTGGAAAACTAACTTTCTCCTTGCTCCTTATTACCAATACTTCCTTTTCAAATTTGTACCTTTTACATTGCTTTGAAGAAGCTTCATGAGCTTCTTTGCAGTGGTAACAGCATATTGGATCTGGACAGTTGTCATCTCCTTGATGACCTGTTGTATCACACTTTACACATACTCTTAGTTGCCCATTTTCTTTAAAACAGCAAGAGTTGGTTCCATGCCCATAACCCTGGCAGTGGAAGCACCGCATAGTGTTGGGCACATATGACTTTACCTTGAGGTGGTACCAAGCTAACTTAACCGATTCTGGAAGGACTAACGTGTTTAAAGTTAGAAGAAGAGCTGGTGTCGACTGTTCCAAATCATCAACTTTCTTAAAACGTTTTACTGCCACTACATTAAAATTCTCTAGTTCCTCTAGCAGTTTCTCCTCAGAATACCTCATCAGATCTCGGGAAAAAACAATTCCCTTACACTGATTGATGGTTTTGTGAGGAAAACATGAGACTTGAGCCCCAGGAATGTCGCATATCACACGCATACGGTCACTCTCGTCTGGTGACGAAACCTCTACAATTAGGCTACCTGTGGGGTGATGGGAGGATCATGTTAACATACCTCAAATATTTTCCTATGTACTTCAAAAATATCAAGATTCATGATTGATACACCATCAATGGTCTTTACTACTGGATACTTACTATATGAAATACTCTCATATTTACCAGGTAAGATTTCCTTAGTTGATTGAGGAGGACTTTTCCCCTTCTTACCTGATTTGGGAGCCCGGGAACCATTACGATTCCATTCTTACCCTTAGAAGCTGGAAAGGTTCCAAAGTGACACATGTGATGTTCAGAGGGAATGGTTGGGGGATTGCGTAGGTCGTCAGGGAGAGAGCTAGATCTTTGTAAATTTGTAGTGCTCATACAAATCTGAATTCTTTATTTCCTCACCCCCCACCAACCATGGAGTCCAAAGAGGGGAAGCTATAGTTAGGTTCAAAATCTCCCAACAGCCACAGCAGCTACTATTACAATACTGATGGCAGTCGTGTGACCTATGCGCTACCGACTGAACAGTGCCTGCTTGACCCTAGCCATATTTGACCAGCCGATTGACTTGACCGGGCCTTGATCAAGCCACCCATCTAACCAGAATAAAGGACCAAAGAGGTGTGTTGCTAGCTGCAGGGTGCAGCGTGCAGTATTGCTCAACCTTCAGGACTCCTGTCTCCTGGTAATACAGGATGCCACGCACGGCAAACCACACGTGGGGAGAGTTCTCCTGGTCCAAGATGGAATGAACCAGGGTGTGGGTGCAAAGACCCTCTCATAGGCCTTGGTGCACCAGGAAGCCATTTTGTCTCATCCCTCACTGGTGACCCCTCCAGTATAGGTAGCCCTCTGGTCCGGCTCACCAGATCATTGGGACCTCAAGCCCCCCCACCGCGGCAAGGCGGCTTCCGGTAGGGGGGCTTTGGTTCAGGAGCATTCTGTCTAGCAGCGAAGGCCCCTGTGGATGTGGTGGCAGCTGAGGCTGTCACCGTCAAGACTTCTAGAGCCCTGCCTGATGGCTCCAAAGACCCCACTCTGGGAGGAGTCTTTTGAACAGGCTCAGGATTCCTTTGCCCGGGAGGAGGAGTCTCCTCAATTGACCCCTCACTCCTACTTCGTTTCTGATGGAACATCTCACCAGAGCAGTTTCATCATTTGAGAACTGGGGTTTTAGGGGTGGGGAATTAGTATTAAAAGGGCAAGGGATGGCGGGAAGGAGGACGGGAGAACCGAGGCAAAGGACCTGCCTGACTGTGAAAAAACATCCCCCGGCAAAATACTTTGCTAGGAAAACAAACTTTTTCTTGCCTTAATACCGATACTCTTTTCAAAGTGTACCTTTAGTTGCTTCGAAGAAGTTCATGAGTTTTTGTAGTGGAACAGATATGGCCCGAAACATTTGTCATTCCTTGAGTCCTGTCGTACATACTTACACACACTCTTGGTGTCCATTTTTCCTTTAAAAAACGGCAAGAGTTATTTTCCATGTTAAACCCGGGCGTGGAAGCTTATAGTATTGAGACAAGGGCTTCCCTTGAGGTGGTACAATGCCAACTAACTGATTCGGGAAAGGACTAACATTTCAAAAGTTAAAAGGGAGAGCTTTTTTCGACTGTTCCAAATCATCAATTTTCTTTTTAAAATTTTTCTACCATACATTAAAATTTCTTACTTTCTCCTCAGAAACCTCATCAGTTTGGGTAAAAGAAAATTTACCTTACACTGATTGAATGTTTTGTGAGGAGAATGAGATTTGAGCCCGGGAATGTTGATACGCACGCAGACAGTTATCTTGTTGGGACAAAACCCTAACCCTTGGGAAATTCACCTCGTGGGGGTGATTGCGAGACCCGGAATACCTAAAATATTTTTCGATGTATTCAAAAATATGAAGATCCCGATTAAACCCATCAAAAAATCTTTACTACTAGATACTTACAATATGAGTACTTTCATATTACCCGGTAAGATTCCTATACATATTATTAATATAAAAATGAAATTTTTTGTAGTAAATTTTCCTGTCATATACTACATTATTTTATTTCATTATTAAAAGTATTTTACTTACCTTTAGAATTAACATTATAATATATATATAATTATAATATTAATATAATATATTAATATTATGTAGTAGTTGATGTATGTATGATATATTATATATAATATATATAATATATATAATATATATTATATATATACATATATAATATGTAGTAATATATAATGGGGACGCGGTGGCGAGGTTAGGGCGGATCAAGACGTCACGACGGAATTGGTTCGAGGGTTTTTGAGTCACCGGCCGGCACGTTGTTTCCCTTGGGCAAGGAACTTCCTCGTTGCCCACCTAGCCATGGGGGCCAAGCCCCCCCATTCAGTGCCGGGTAAATAGATGGTGATGGGAAAAAAAAAAAAAAAACACGGGGGAAGGCAATGGCAAAACCCCCGCTTAAATTTCCAAGAAAAAAAAAAGGAAGCCCTGTCACCCAAAGGCCCCGGTGGCCGAAGGCTAGAGCATCGGACTCAAGACTGTCACGACGGCAATCTGAGTTCAAGGGGCGAGTCACCCACCGGCCGTTGTTCCCTTGGGCAAGGAACTTCACCTTGATTGCCCCCCTAGCCCCTGGGGGGCCAAACCAGCCCAAGTCAGTGCTGGGCCCAAGCCCCCGGGGGAAAGAT
>NC_051393.1:42286283-42296283 GCF_015228065.2 Penaeus monodon
TAAAAAAATTTTAAAAAAATTAAAAAAATTTTAAAAAATTTTTTTTTGGTAAAAAAAAATAATGGAAAAAAAAATTTTATTATATATAAAAATATAAATTATATTTTATATATATAATATATATTATATTTTATATATATATATATAAAATATTTAATGGTGTATTCGTGTTTGTTTTCGCGCGCGGCGTTTTGTGTGTGTGTGTGTGTGTGGTGGTGTGGTGGGTGGGTGTGTGTGTGTGTGTGTATGTATATGTATAATTATATATATTTTAATATATTAATATTATATATAATATATATGTAAAAATTATATATATATATTATAATATATTATATATAATGTATGTTTTATAACTCAAATACGAATACTTACATGCATAGTCATACCAGACACACACAAACACGGGGACACACACACAAACAGGAAACCCCAACAAACACACACACACACACACCCACACAACACCCCCCAAAACCAAAACCACCACCCACACATATATATATTAATATCATCTAACAAGGGATAACCCCGGGGGGGCCAGGGCCCCCACCCATTCCCCTTCCAGCCACGAGGATTCCTCGAGGCGATCCCCAGGCAGGCCAGGGCCCCATCCAAATTTCCGGCTCAAGCCATGATCCCCGGGTCATCCCACAGATCCCCTCCCCCCAGATTTTGTCTCGAGAGAGAAAACCCCTGAGGGCAGCTCTTCACGGGGAGAGAGCTAGGGGCCAATAGCCAGTTGGCGATCCCGGTTTATGCAAGAACAGGTCCGCCAGTCTCACGGTGAAAACCCCCGGGTTTGGAAGTGGTCCTGCCAACGTCCCCCATGATCCGGCAAAGGGGACTTTTTACAAAAGGCATCAAGACGAGCCCCAGAACGGATAGGCCCGGGTTTTCCCTTCCATAGAGCAAAACTGGCAGTATCAAGCCCTTTAAGACACCGTTTGGTCCTTCTGCCCTAGGGACCGCACCTCCAAAAAAGCTTTTGTCGAGTCATGGTCCTGTTTCCCGACCAAAACATCTAGCTTTTTGTTTGATAACCCCGAGATATGGGGCTATGCTACCAAAGGGATGTAAAAAATCCCGTAACTTAAAGTCCCCGCCGCAAGCAGGGTCGACTGAACGGGTTCTCTAAACAGGCCCCCCAAAGTCCTGAAACTTGGGCCTTTCTCCGGAACCTCTAGCCCCCCAGAGGCTTCGCTTCATTGCTAAATACACAAGAGCCCACAAAGGCTCCAAGGACTCAGATAGGATGGCAACATCGTCGGCAAAGTCAAGGTCTGAGACCTTGATATTGCCCAGTGTTGCTCCACACTGACTTTGGCTAGTAGCTCTGCCCATTATCCAGTCCATACAGGTGTTCAAAAGTGTAGATGTAAGGACACAGCCTTGCCTCACCCCTGAATTAACAGGGAAAAAGTTCAACATACCCCCACCACACTTTACAGCACTTTCAGTACCAGTATAAAGGCTTGCTATCAGGCCAATAATCTTTGCCCTTCCAGAGAGGGATGAACACGCCCCTCAGCAGGTCAGGGGGAATGGTACCAGACTGCCAGATGGCAGTCAGGACTGTATGCAGGCCCCGAGCCATAGGTTCACCCCCAGCCTTTAGCAGTTCAGCAGGGATATCACATATGCCTGCAGCTTTCCCACTCTTCAACTTGGAAATCGCCATCCTAACCTCTGTTAGGGTGGGAGGTTCCTCGCTGATGGGTGGGTCCGGCACAGGCACTGAGACATCGCTTGCATCCAAGCTAACTGTTGGAGGGTCTACCTGGTACAACTGTTCAAAATACTCAGCCCAACGTTCACGAACCCCAACATAATCTGAGATGATCCGTCCATCCACTGATCGGACTGCAGTCATCTGTGAGGAGGGCTTAGGGTTCAGTTTTCTCAGGGCTTGGTAGGCAGGGCGAAGGTCATTTACCAAGAAATAGCGTTCAACCTCAGCAAGAGTCCTGATGAACTGTTCCTTATCTCTCTCAGAGTGTCCCAGCCCTACGCACCATGGAACGACGCAAGACTTTATTCCCATCCATTCATATTCCATATATTTATATATAATATAATATATATATTATATATATATATATATATATATTATATATATATATATACGTATCTATACATATATGTATAATATGTATGTATATATATATATATAATATATAATATATATATATATTTTATTTTATATATATAAATTTTTTATATATATATATATATATTATATATATATATATATATATATGTATATATGTATGTATAAAATATATATATATATATATATATATATATATATATATATATTTTATATATATATATATATATATATACATACACACCACACACACACACACACATATGGTGTATGCGCGTGTGTGTGTAATGAATCCCTCATTACGTGGCCTAAGATCTACGGAATTTCTGCTAGAAAAAAAGTGGAGCAGTGAATAACAGTAGAGGAAAAAACGGCGTTCTAACTCAACAATCGGGAAACCCATACCGGGGCCAAAGATCGTTAGCGACTAACCCCTTGCAAGATCCGTTGGAACAAGGGGGAAGATATCCGGAAGACTGAGAAAACTTGAGTCTCTTAATTGACTTTTATACAACAACTTTAACTAAAAAAAGGAGACTTTGCAGAATCACCTATATCCGGGAAAAAACTGAGCAATTTTTGAGTATTTTTGGGATGAGTTTGTATTTTGGTGTTTTGTGTACATGTTTTTATGTTTTTAATATAATCGTACACCACAGAACACATATCATATTATAATAATATAATATATATATAAATATATATATATATATATATAAAATATATAATTTACACCCCCCACACACACATACACACGCAATACACACACCACACACACAAACAGACACAACACACATAAACACACCCACCACACACACACACACACACACAACCACACACCACACCCACAAAACACCACCCCAAAAACACACACACACAACACGCACGCACCACACTCACATATTATATGGGTGTGGAATTTTATATATATATATATATATAATATATATTATATATATATATATAATTTACATATAATATATTTATTTATATATATATATATAATATATATATATATATATATATATATAATATATAATATAATATATCCCTTTTTAACGGAGGTTATGCTGAGCCGTTTTTTCATGTTTTGATGCTCTTGGAGGGTACGTGGTGGGTCCCCCGTTTTTTTCACGGAGAGTGCCGGGGTTTCCTTTTTTGGTAATCATCTCAGTATTTATCCGGGCTTAGGCCAGCACGACTTGGGGGGGCTTGGCCCCCAGTGGGGGTAGGCAATCGAGGTGAAGTTTCCCTTTCCCAAGGGAACAACGCGCCCGGGCCCGGGACCCAACCCCCGAACTCTTTCCTGTGACAGTCTTTGAGTCCGATACTATAACCATTCGGCCCCGCGGCCTTATATTAATATATATATAATTATATATATATTATATAATATATATATAAATAATTATATATAAATATTTTGGGTGGGGTTCACGCATGGTGATGTGAAGCGATGGTGTGGTAGCCTAGATAGTGTTAGGCTTGCATCCCTTCTCGCTGCAGCTTCCACCCTGGCTAGCCCAGTGCGAAAAAGGGAGCAGCTTCCGCATAAGCTCCCCTGCCAGGTCACAGCCTCTCCATCATTAAAAAACTTCGCAGTGCTCCTCGTGGCCATCATGGGTAACTGGGTACCTTGCGGTCCCAGGCTAAATCTGTGGGGGATCTCGGAGCAGCGGAGGCCCAGAGGTACGGAGTTATGGCCCACCGGCGTGTGGACACGCTCTGGCTTCGTACCAACCCCTCCCCCCTAGCCACCCGGGGAAAAGGGGGCGGCTCGGGGGAGGTGGGCCTTGCCAGTCCTCCTCCCCCCAGAATGACCTCTGGCAACGTCTTGGAAAAAGGGAAAATGCTGGGGGGAGGGGTGTTGTCCCCCCCCACCCAGCAAGTAAGGCGGGTGTGGGTCCCGCTGGGGGGCAAATGTCGGGGTGCAGGATTGGAGCGAGAGTTACTCGTCCCGCCTCCCGCCCGGCAGGCGCCAACCCACCATGAAGCTTGTGGGGGAAAGCCCTCGGGAAACCCCACAGGGGATAGGCGGTCCCACAGCCTGCCGCCCCCCTTTATCTGGGCTGTGGGTGGGGGCGGCAGAGGTGGCGTGCACCCGGAGTGACCACCGAGGCTTAACCTCAGGCATGCTTTCCGGGTAGGCGCTTGGAACATCTGGCCCTTGCGGCAGGATGAGGGGTTTACCTCTGCTATCGCGGGAATTGAAGCGATGGGAGTTGAGGTGGCTGCCCTCTCAGAGGAGAAGACCTGGTAGCGGCACGATCAGGTGGGTGGTTCCACCTACTACTGGTCGGGCCGTAGCGATGGTCACCACCCCCAGGGTGTAGCCATAGCCATTCCAGTCGACTTCAGCCTGCGGTAGTCGAGGTGACACCGGTTGATGAGCGTATCATGGCATTGAGACTGAAGCATGCTTTGGCTTCATGTCTCTTATGCTGTATACGCTCCTACCGATGTACATAAAACCGATGTGAAAGAGGCGTTCTACGCAAACTCGCATCTGTGGCAGACGATTGCCCCCGGCGAGGACATTTGTTGTTCTGGGCGATTTCAATGCGGTATCCGGTGTGACCGAGCTGGCTACGAGATGTCTGTCGGCCCCCATGGTCGGGAGCTGACCCCAGCAGCGAGAATAGCCTCCTTCTCCGGGACTTTGCTAGGTCCAGAAAATGAGGATCTCTGGCTCCTGGTACCAGCGCTCCAACTCGCATCGCTGGACTTGGTACAGCGATACGGGTACAGTGGCCAAGGAGATCGACACATTCTTGTCAGCACGCGATGGAGGATCCTCCAGAACTGCAGGGTTTACCGGAGTGCTGAGTTCTGTGGCACCGACCATGGGCTGCTTGTGGCTACCCTGCGGGTCTACTTCAAAACTCGTTCCTCCAATGGCCACTCTAAGGGGGTTTCACTTGGACAGACTAAGGGAGGAGGAGTGTGCCCGTGGGTTCGCCACGGCAGTCTCTGACCGATTCTCAGAAACCAGAAAACCTGACGGATCCAGTTGCTCTGTGGGAGTCCTTCAAGCGCGTAACACTCGAAGCAGCTCAGGAGCCCATTGGTGTACCCCCAAGGACAAGGCAGAATACCATCTCCCTGGAGACATTAGGGGCCACTGAAGGTGTCGCAAGGCTCGCTAAATGGGAATCAAGTCTTGCGTGTTCCATGGTGCGTAGGGCTCGGACACTCCCTGAGAAGGGACAAGGAGCAGTTCATCAGGAATTTTGCTGAGGAGGTCGAAGGCCATTTTGGTAAAGGGACCTTCGCCCTGCCTACCAAGCCCTGAGAAAAACTGAACCCTAAGCCCTCCTCACAGAGATGCAGTCCATCAGCGGAGGGACGGATCATCTCAGATCATGTTGGGGTTCGTACACGTTGGGCTGAGTATTTCGGACAGTTGTACCAGGTAGCCCCTCCAACATTTAGCTTGGATGCAAGCGATGTCTCAGTGCCTGTGCCGGACCCACCCATCAGCGAGGAACCTCCTACCCTAACAGAGGTTAGGCTGGCGTTTTCCAAGCTGAAGAGGGGGAAAAGGGCTGCAGGCATATGTGATTTTCCCTGCTGAACTGCTAAGGGGGGGGGAAAACTATGGCTCGGGGCCTGCATACAGTCCTGACTGCCATTTGGCAGTCTGGTACCTTCCCCCTGACCTGCTGAGGGGCGTGGTCATCCCTCTCTGGAAGGGGAAAGGGGATCGATGGGACTGTAGCAACTACCGTGGCATTACACTGCTCAGCATCCCAGGCAAGGTTCTCGCTCACATTCTTCTGAAACGGATCCGCAACCACCTACTGAGGCACCTGAGTGCGGAGCAGTCTGGTTTTACTCCTGGCAAGTCCACTATTGACCGTATACTAGCGCTTGGAGTAATTGTGGAACGCCGTCGTGAGTTTGGTCGTGGGTTGCTTGCAGCCTACATCGACCTCAAGAAGGCGTTTGATCGGTGCATCGGGACGCTATGGGAGATCCTGGGGCTCAGGGGAATTCCGACACAGATTATTGGCCTGATAGCAAGCCTCTATACTGGTACTGAAAGTGCTGTAAGTGTGGTGGGGGTATGCGAACTTCTTCCCTTTAATTCAGGGGAGGCAAGGCTGTGTCCTTGCACCCACACTTTTCAACATTGTATGGATGGATAATGGGCAGAGTACTAGCCAAAGTCAGTGCGGAGCAAACACTAGGCAATTTTAAGGTCTCGGACCTTGACTTTGCCGACGATGTTGCCATCCTATCTGAGTCCTTGGAGCACTTGTGGCGGCTCTTGATGCATTTAGCAATGAGGCGAAGCCCCTGGGCTTAGAGGTCTCCGGGGACCAAGCCCAAAGATTCAGGACTTTGGGGGCCTGTTAGGGGAACCGTTCAGTCAAATCCATGCTTGCGGCGAGGACTTTGAAGTTACAGAAAGTTTTACATACCTTGGTAGCGTAGTCCATATCTTGGGTTGTCAGCCCAGGAAGTCAGTAGAGGATTGGTTGGCAACAGGAGCCATGAACTCGATCAACAAGAGCGTTTGGAGATGTCGGTACCTATGCAAAAGGGACCAAGCTGGTGTCTTCAAGGCCTTGATACTTCATTTTTGCTCTATGGAAGCGAAACCTGGACGCTATCCAGTGCTTGGAGTTCTCGCCTTGATCCCTTTTTGTAACAAGCCCCTTCGCCGGATCATGGGGTACAGTTGCAGGACCACGTGTCCAACCGCGGTTACACCGTGAGACTGGCATGGGACCTGTTACTTGCATAATCCGGGATCGCCAACTCAGGCTATATGGCCACCTAGCTCGCCTCCCTATGGACGACCCTGCCCCCCAGGTTGTCTCTCTGCGAGAAAACCCGGGGTGGAGGAGACCTGTGGGACTTTCCTAGGAGATATGGCTTGGGCAGCTCGACGAAACCTGTCGCGAGGAATTAGAGATGGGCCGTGGCCTGCCTGGAGACTCGCCTCGAGGGATCCCCCTGGCTGGAAGCGAAGGGTGGGATGCGGCCATGCGCCCCCGTCGGCGTTAGCCCTTGATGATGATGATGATGATACATACAATATATTTTATATATACTATATATATGTAATATATATATATATATATATATACATATATATATATATATATATATACATATATTATATATATATATATATATATATATATATATATATTACATATATATATATATATATATATATATATATATATATAATATATATATATGTATGTATCATCATCATCATCATCAAGGGCTAACGCCGACGGGGGCGCCCTGGCCGCATCCACCCTTCGTTCCAGCCACGGGGATCCCCCGAGGCGAGTCTTCAGGGAGGCACACGGCCCATCTCTAATTCCTCGCGACAGGTTTGTCGAGCTGCCCAAGCCATGATTCTAGGACGTCCCACAGGTCTCCTCCACCCCGGGTTCTCGCAGAGAGACAACCCGGTGGGCAGGGTTTGTCCATAGGGAGGCGAGTAGGTGGCCATATAGCCTGAGTTGGCGATCCGGATTATGCAAGTAACAGGTCCCATGCCAGTCTCACGGGTTTTAAAACCCCCGGTTGGACACGTGGTCCCGCCAACTGTAAACCCCATGATCCGGCGAAGGGACTTGTTACAAAAGGCATCCAAGGCGAGACTCCAAGGCACTGGATAGCGTCCAGGTTTCGCTTCCATAGAGCAAAATGGAAGTATCAAGCCTTGAAGGACACGCAGCTTGGGCCTTCTGCATAGGTACCGACATCTCCAAAACGCTCTTGTTGATCGAGTTCATGGCTCCTGTGCCAGACCAATCCGTCTTTCTGACTTCCTGGTCTGACAACCCAGAGATATGGACTACGTAACAAGGTATGTAAAAAATTTCTGTAACTTCAACGTCCTCGCCGCAAGCATGGATCGACTGAACGGGTTCCCTAACAGGCCCCCAAAGTCCTGAATCTTGGTCTTGGTCCAGGAGACCTCTAAGCCTAGGGGCTTCGCCTCATTGCTAAATGCATCAAGAGCCGCCCCAAGTGACTCCAAAGGGCTCAGATAGGATGGCAACATCGTCGGCAAAAGTCAAGGTCCGAGACCTTAATATTGCCTAGTGTTTCTCCGCACTGACTTTGGTAGTAGCTCTGCCCATTATCCAGTCCATACAAGTGTTGAAAAGTGTGGGGCAAGGACACAGCCTTGCCTCACCCTGAATTAACAGGGAAGAAGTTCGACATACCCCCACCACACTTTACAGCACTTTCAGTACCAGTATAGAGGCTTGCTATAAAGGGCCCAAAAATCTGTGTCGGGAAATTTCCCCCGAGCTCAGGATCTCCCCTAGCGATTCCCGATGCACCGAGTCAAACGCCTTCTTGAGGTCGATGTAGGCTGCAAGAACCCACGACCAAACTCACGACGGCGTTCCACAATTACTCGAAGCGCTAGTATACGGTCTATTGTGGACTTGCCCGGAGTAAATCCAGGGCTGCTCCCGGGCTCGGTGCCTCAGTAGGTGGTTGCGGACCGTTCAGAAGAATGTGAGCGAGAAACCCTTTCCCGGTATGCTGAGCAGTGTAATGCCACGGTAGTTGCTACAGTCCCATCGATCCCTTTCCCTTCCAGAGAGGGATGACCACGCCCTAGCAGGTCAGGGGGAATGGTACAGACTGCCAAATGGCAGTCAGGATGTATGCAGGCCCGAGCCATAGGTTCACCCCCCCGCCTTAGCAGTTCAGCAGGGATATCACATATGCCTGCAGCTTTCCCACTCTTCAGTGGAAATCGCCAGCCTAACCTCTGTTAGGGTAGGAGGTTCCTCGTGATGGGTGGGTCCGGCACAGGCACTGAGGACATCGCTTGCATCCAAGCTAACTGTTGGAGTGTCTACCTGGTACAACTGTCAAAATACTCAGCCAACGTTCACGAACCCCAACATGATCTGAGATGATCCGTCCCTCCGCTGATCGGACTGCAGTATCTGTGAGGAGGGCTTAGGGTTCAGTTTTCTCAGGGCTTGGTAGGCAGGGCGAAGTTTATTTACCAAGAAAAGGCCCTTTGACCTCCTCAGCAAGATTCCTGATATAAACTGCTCCTTGTCCCTTCTCAGCAGTGTCCGAGCCCTACGCACCATGGAACGACGCAAGACTTGATTCCCATTTAGCCGAGCCTTGCGACACGCTTCAGTGGCCTCTAATGTCTCCAGGGAGATGGTATTCTGCCTTGTCCTTGCGCGTAACCAATGGACTCCTGAGCTGCTTCGAGTGTTTGCGCTTGAAGGACTCCCACAGAGCAACTGGATCCGTCAGGTTGCTGGTTTCTGAGAATCGGTCAGAGACTGCCGTGGCGAACCCACGGGCACACTCCTCCTCCTTAGTCGTCCCAAATGAAAACACCTTTGGGTGGCCACTGGAGGGGCGGGGAGTTTGAAGTGGACCCGCAGGGTAGCCACAAGCAGCCTATGGTCGGTTTCCACAGAAACTCAGACTCCGGAAACCCTGCAGTTTGGAGATCCTCCATCGCGTGTTGACAAGAATGTGGTCGATCTCCTTGGCACTGTACCCGTATCGCTGTACCAAGTCCAGCGATTTCGAGTTGGAGCGCTGGTACCAGGAGCCAGAGATCCTCATTTTTTGGGACCTAGCAAAGTCCCGGAGAAGGAGGCTATTCTCGCTGCTGGGATCAGCTCCCGAGCCATGGGGGCCGGGCGGGCATCTGTAGCCAGTCGGTCACAGCCGGATTTCCGCATTGAAGTCGCCCAGAAACAATGCAAATGTCTCGCCGGGGGCAATCGTCTGCCACAGATGCGAGTTTGGGTAGAAAAGCCTCTTTTACATCGGTTTATGTACATCGGTAGGAGGTATACAGCAATAAGAGACATGAAGCCAAAAGCAGCTTCAGTCTCAAGCCATGATACGCTCATCAAACCG
>NC_051393.1:42309454-42321954 GCF_015228065.2 Penaeus monodon
ATCTGTTTCATCTGTTGTGGTTGCAAATGAATTGAGGTAATATATTCATGAAGTACGTTGTAGTATAGTAGGCCTAACTCAGATAAGAGATGCGTGAATTCCATACATTTTCTTGAGAGTAATTACATTTACAGTGCACGTATTATTACAATGAGTCGAATTCTGATACTTCATTATGGGGGATAGATGTAGACCTATATGTGTAAATAATAATAATATATAAATATGTATATATGGACACGTATAATATATATATACATTTATATATGCATATATATGCATATATATATATATATATATATATATATATATATATATATATATATATATATATATATACATATGTATTATGCATATATATATATGTGTGCATATACATACATAATATAAGTATAATTCAAATTAGAGACCATTATAGCAGCGTGGCCGAGCAATATAGCATATACATAAGTCTATTTCTGTTACCAGTGGACCACGTGGCAGGTTACCACGTGGATCCAAGTCCCAAATAAGAACCATTCACTCAGCGAGGGCGTAGATGACGAGGTCATCTGATCTCGTTTGACCCTTGAGTTTGTGTCGAATGCGTGGTGCGGTAAGGTCGGCCTAGCCTCCCCCTCCGGGCGGGATGACCTGACCGCGACCCGCGCTCATTGCCATTATCCTTTAGACAAATCGTAGCGTCGTCGTAGCGTGTGTTCACCCCTATACGTGTGTTTTGAGTCCCTGTCAGTAAGAACACGTTTGGGCCCCCTTTCTATTACCTTTTTCCGCTCCTTCTTCGCCCATACATGTGTTAGGCCATTGTTTTTTGGGGTAAAAAGTGCTAAATGACAGCAAATGGCATGTTCTCTGCCATTCACCTTAAATCGCATTTCCATGTGATTGAGTATGTGTTCAACAAACATGAATATCGCTCGTTAGTTAATTAATTTCTCTCATTTTTAGAGATTTATGTTGGTTCATCTTCAACGAATTTAACGTGTTCGTGATTTTATCTTATCACCAATATCATTTCATTTTATCTCGTTCCTCCCCTCGCCCTGACCTGACCCCACTCTCTTATTCGCTTGTGGTCAGGGGAAAACGAGGGAAGGGTCAAGACGTGACCGCTTGGTTCCCTGTAATTTGGTTGTTGTTTTGTTGATGCCTTGGGGATTAACAATAGCATTGTTACATTGCTTTTTGGTGACACGTTCTATCGGCGCTAGAACGGAGCTTGTAATGCAATTTCATAAAAATTCATTATATTGAATATAGCGTAGGATTTCCCCCATATCATAGTGCACAGGACTGCAGATATTACCCTGGGGTTGTGTGAACGCCTAATAGATCTGCGCTCCGATGTTCGACAGTAGGTACAGGTAAAACCGAAGTTATTCGTTCGATCGGCAACTTTGAGTCGGTGTGACCCGCGGTTATGTCCGTTAATTAATGTAGGACTAGGGTTTAAGTTAGAATACACAGACCACCATGGTACCGAAGGTCGCTGGTAATGTCCGCTACTTTTGGGAATGGATGCTTCTGCTGCAAGGTGAATTTGTGATGTGAAGTGATTAACAGCACCTTGAACACACTGGAAATCATTCACAGATCCTTGAAATACTGCAGTTGATCTAATAAGATTCCAGTCCATTTGTTTAAGTCACCATCTCTACACTCCATGGAATACCATTTACCTTAAAAAATATTGGAAAAAGGTCACTTCCATGTAAGTCTTCCATGACCTGCCAAGTGAAATTCATCTGCGAATCAGGTGAGCCAATTGACAGGTCTATATTGAAGAATGTCCCAGTTTGAATTTGGTAATGTGTGGGAGTGTCACTATTCAGTAAAACTCCATCTTCTCTTAAGAACAAAAACTCCAAGGCCCTTCCTCGATGGTTGCACAAAGTGTCTCCCCAGAGGTGATGCCAACCATTTAAATCACCCAAGAGTAAAAATGGATGTGGCAACTACCCAAGTACATCTTCCAAATCATCTATGTTGAGATTATGTGGAGGAAGGTAGATGGATGCAACAGTGTAAGGTCGTGTCAAGCCTATTCTCACAGCCTTCACCTGCAGTGTTGTCTGCAGGTGGATTGCCTGGAAGGGAATATCTTGACGCACCAGTACTGCTACTCCTCCATGAGGTCCATTATCAAAAGTCCCATTATGGGCTTGAATTTGGAATCCTATCAGGGAAACCAGATGATTTCCCCTGGTAATAATCTCTTGTAAGCAATAACAAACTGGGTTACATCAAGCTATCAGATGTTGCAGTTCTTCCCATTTTGCATGAATTCCCTAACAGTTCCATTGGATTAGGGTATCCAGTTCTCCAAATTACTTCTTCATAAGGTGTTTTTCAGGTTTGCCACACACCTTTAAGCTGTCCCTTTCCCGGATCTTGGGAGAATCTTTTGAGGGGTTGTTTACCCGTGGAACTAGTTTCCACAGGCTTCTTTTTAACAGGCTCAGGATTTTTTTGCCTAGGCAAAGGATGGACCTGATTGATTGATTACTTAAAATTGTCTGCCGTGTCAACAGCTAAGGTCATTAGTGGTGAACACCTTGTTAGATAGACATATTAGAATATTTAAAACTTTAAAAATCTATCAATAAATATCTTACAAGTAACAATAGATATATTAAAAATCAAAGCATAAATATTATGCTCTAAATATATAAAGGTATTGCATAAATATTATGCATAATTAAATTTTATTGAAAATATTACCCTCCCTAAGGAAACTAATAAGACCTTTCTATGTCACATCCTCCCCCATACATTTTTCAGTGTATATGGGGCAGACAAGTACATACGTCTTTGGTCTGAGAATGTTGCACATCTTTCCACTACATGTGCAACCATTAATGGCTCTTGGCATCTCTCACAAAGTGCTTGACTTTTAACCATCATCGGTCCATGAGCCAGTCTTGTGTGCCTGATTCTTAGTCTTGTTAATACAACTTCTACTTTTTGGTTGGGATGGATGCTTGTCACCCAACTGCCAAGATCATCTCTAATCTCTCGCAGTTTGTTTCTAGAGGTATGCCTCCATTGTTCCTTCCATTTATCACGAAGACAACTCCTTATGCTGGGTTTCAGGTTGGTGTGTGGGAGAGGAAAACGAGCATCACAAAGGCTGAGTGGCAGCTGCCTTGGCCTTCTGATCAGCTCACTCATTCCCACTAATACCAACATAGAGTTATCTTTTTACGTGTTGACATTAATGCAAGCCAATCTTGAACCTCCCTCACTACTGGATGTAATGAGTTTAAACTCTTGATTGCTTGCAAGGCACTATGAGAGTCACATATATTACACAGAATGGTTTTGTAAGATCTCTAGTCATCTTAACTGCTGCAAGGATGGCATGTAACGCTGCAGTGAAGATCAAGGCTTCTAAGAAAGACTGCCAGATGCAGTCTTCCTTTTGCTCACTGCTGCAAAGCCACACCATTTTCAGATTTCGACCATCTGTATATATTGCATCTGATCCTTCGTACTTAGAAATGTGCTGAAGAAATCTCTCTCTGACTTCTGCTTCATATCTCTCCCCTTTCCCAATTCCAACCAAATTCAGCTTGACTTGATTAGTCCAAGGGGGGAACTGGGGAATTCCATCCGCCAGAACCTTAGTGAGACTTAAATTAAGATCTTCCACAAGATTCCTCATTCTCCTACCATAGGATCGGCTATCCTCGAGGGGGTTGAAAACCAATCTGGATGTAGGAGATCCCAGAATCCTTTGTAGTCTCGTGTAGTACCAGTTTAATGAAAGAGGTGGTTCTCCACTCTCAGCATACAGGGATTCCACAGGTGAAGACCTGAAAGCCCCAGTACAAATTCTGAGAGCTTCATTATGAACTGAGTCCAAAATCCGTCGAACAGTGGGAGTTGCAGATGAATAAGCTTCACATCCATTATCAAGCTTACTACGAATAAGCGCTCAGTAAAGCCGTATAAGCGTTATGCAGTCTGCACCCCAAGATAAATATGAAAGAACCCGCAAAATACTAAGCGCTTTTGAGGCCTTCACTTTTAACTGTTTGATGTGAGAGACCCATGTAAGTCTTGAATCAAAAATTAGACCCAAGTACTTCACCTCTTGGACAAATTGCAGTGGGTTTGCGCCTAAATAGAGGGAAGGATGGAACTTTCCTTGTTTGTCGAAATGTATAGCCATGGTCTTGCTTGGAGAAAATTTGAACCCATGATATGTTGCCCACTGTACAACCTAATTTATTGCAGTCTGCATGTGTCCTTGCACATCCTGTAAGCTTCCTCCTGAGCAGTACAGTGTAAAGTCATCCACATACAGATTACATGAGACAGCACTTGGAACAACCTTTACGATGTCATTTATAGCAATGGCAATTAGGGTCACATTTAAGATACTCCCTTGTGGGACTCCTTCCAGCTGATCTTCCAGAAACTGTATCTACCCGAACTCTAAACTTCCTGTTAGCAAGGAAGCTTTGTATGAAGGTAGGTAATGCTCCTCTTAAACCAATGTCATACAGTTTCATGAGTATGCCATGCTTCCAAGTAGTATCGTAGGCCTTTTCAAGGTCAAAGAAGACTGCTATCATGTGATGTCACTGTGCGAAAGAATTCTGTATAGCAGTTTCCATCCTCACAAGTGCATCTGTGGTCAATTGGAAATTCTGTACAGATGGTTCGAAATCTGAAAATGGCGTGGTTTTGCAGCAGTGAGCAGAAGGAAGATTGCATCTGGCAGTCTTCTCTAGCAGCCTCGATCTTCACTGCAGAGTTACATGCCATCCTTACAGCAGTTAAGATGACTAGAGATCTTACGAACCATCTGTTGTGGAATATATTTGTGACTCTCGTAGTGCCTTACAAGCAATCAAAAGCTTAAACTCATCACATCCATTAGTGAGGGAGGTTCAAGATTGGCTTGCACTGATGTCAACACGTAAAAAGACAACTCTATGTTGGGTGCCAGCGCATGTTGGTATCAGTGGGAATGAGCGAGCTGATCAGAAGGCAAAGGCAGCTGCCGCTCAGCCTTGTGATGCTCGTTTTCCTCTCCCACACACCGACCTGAAACCCAGCATCAGAAGTTGTCTTCGTGATAAATGGAGGGAACAATGGAGGCATACCTCCAGAAACAAACTGCGAGACATTAGAGATGACCTTGGCAGTTGGGCGACTAGCATCCATCCCCCCCGAAAAGTGGAAGTTGTATTAACAAGACTAAGAAATCGGCACACAAGACTGACGCATGGGCCAATGATGGCTAAAATGAAGCACTTTGTGAAGGATGCCAAGAGCCATTAACGATCGCACATGTAGTGGAAAGATGTGCAACATTCTCAGACCAAAGACGTATGTACTTGTCTCCCCCATATACACTGAAAAACGTATTGGGGGAAGATTGTGACATAGAGGGTCTTATTAATTTCCTTAGGGAGACTAATATTTTCAATAAAATTTAATTATGCATAATGTTTATGCAATAATTTTATGCACTTAGAGCATAATATTTATGCTTTGATTTTTAATCTATTTATTATTATTTGTAAGATATTTATTGATGGATTTTTAAAGTTTTAAACATTTTAATATTTCTAGTTAACAAGGTATTCGCCGCTAATGACCTTAGCTGTTGACGCGGCAGATAATTTTAAATAATCATCAATCAATCTGTGGTCAATTTCAATTCTCTAAAGCCATATTGATATGGGGCCAACACGTTTTCTTTTTCTAGCAGCCATGTCAACTTGAAGTTTACCATTTTCTTCCTCAGCTTGCAGATGCAGCTGGTGAGGGAAAATTGTCTGTAATTTCCTGGTGTGGAAGCATCTTTGCCAGGTTTAGGAACAGGAATGATAATAGCTTCTCTCCATGTGGATTGCACTGTACCCTCCCTATAGATAGATCTAACAGGAACTTCTGGAGATCTTTGGTAAGTGTGATATCATTTGGTATGGAATATCCATCTCCTTGCGCAAAAATGGCAATTTATATGGAAATTCTGCTGCAATCCTACTGAAGAACGACACTGGGTGTTGTTCCTGTTCGAGCAGTGTAAGATGCTCCAGAGGAGATCTCTGCCATGGATTTAGCTAGCTCATGAGCAACATCTTTTTTGTATGTGATGATTATGCCATCTATCTTCAGAGCAGGTTGTGACATGGATGTGCTCTTTCCAGCGATCTTACGCACCTTGTCTCATACCCATGCTAAGGGGGGTCCCAGAGTTAATTGAGGAGACATACTGTCTCCACGACGTCCGTCTAGCCTCCTTTGGCACACGCCTGGCCTTGGCTCAGGTCTTCTTTGTAATTGATCAAGGTTACAATGCTAGGGCGTCGTTTCAACTGCCTTTATGCAGCTTTTCTTGCTCTGACAGCTTGTTGGCATTTATCAGACCACCATGGTACTGAAGGTCAACGGTAATGCCCGCTACTTTTGGGAATGGATGCTTCTGCTGCAAAGTGAATTCGTGATTTGAAGAAATTAACAGCATCTTGAACACACTGGAAATCATTCATAGATCCTTGCAATACTGCAGTTGATCTAAAAGATTCCAGTCCACATGTTCAAGTCGCCATCTCTGCACTCCATTGACTGGAATACCATTCACCTCCTCCAAAATTATTGGAAAATGGTCACTTCCATGTAAGTCGTCCATGACCTGCCAAGTGGAAAATGGTGACTTCCATGTAAATCGTCCATGACCTGCCAAGTGAAGTTCAACTGTGAAACAGGTGAGCCTATTGATAGGTCTATATTGGAGAATATCCCAGTTTGAATTTGGAAATGTGTGGGAGTGTCATTGTTCAGTAAAACTGCATCTACTCTTAAGAACAAGGACTCCAAGGCCCTTCCTCGAGGGTTGCACAAAGTGTCTCCCCAGAGGTGATGCCGACCACTGAAATCTCCCATGAGTAGATGTGGCAACTGCTCAAGTAGATTTTCCAAATAATTAATGTTCAGATTAGAGGAAGGTAGACGGATGCAACAGTGTAACGCCGTGTCAAGCCTATTCTCACAGCCTTCACCTGCAGTATTGTCTGCAGATGGATGGCCTGGAAGAGAATATCTTGATGTATCATTACTGCTACTCCTCCGTGAGGTCCATTGTCAAAGGTCCCAAATAGGTTTGAACTTGGAATCCTCTCAGGGAAATGGTACAATTTTCTCTGGTCATACTCTCTTGTAGACATACACAAACTGGATTATATGAAGCTATCAGATGTTGCACTTCTTCCCATTTTGCATGAATTCCCTGACAGTTCCATTGGATTAGGGTATCCAGTTCTTTATATTATTTCTTCATAGGTGTTTGGCAGCACCTGTGGTCAGGTTTGCCCCACACCTTAGGCTGTCCCCTTCCTTGATCCTGGAGTACCTTTTTAATGGTTGTTTACCTGTGGAACTAGTTTCCACAGGTTTCCCTTGGACTGGTTCAGGATTTCTTTGCCTGGTCAAAGGACGGACCTGAGCCTTTACTTCAGGGGCATTCTGCCTAGCAGCCAGAGGCCCCTGTGGATATGGTGGCAGCTGGAGCTGTCACTGTTGAGGCCTCTGGAGCTCTGACTGAAGGCTCCAAAGACTTTACTTTGTAGGAGAAGTCTCCTCAGTAGACCCCTCACTCCTACTCCGTTTCTGGTGGAACAACTCACCAGAGGTAGCGTCAGCAATTGGGGACTGGGGTTTAAAGGAAGTGGCAGAGTGTGTGTTTTATGAAGCATTGGAGGGCAAGGGTTGGTGGGAAGGAGGATGGGCTAGAACCGAAGCAAAGGACCTACCTAGCTGTGCAAACAGTACACGGGCATGTCCCTTTGCCTCTGGAAAACTAACTTTCTCCTTGCTCCTTATTACCAATACTTCCTTTTCAAATTTGTACCTTTTACATTGCTTTGAAGAAGCTTCATGAGCTTCTTTGCAGTGGTAACAGCATATTGGATCTGGACAGTTGTCATCTCCTTGATGACCTGTTGTATCACACTTTACACATACTCTTAGTTGCCCATTTTCTTTAAAACAGCAAGAGTTGGTTCCATGCCCATAACCCTGGCAGTGGAAGCACCGCATAGTGTTGGGCACATATGACTTTACCTTGAGGTGGTACCAAGCTAACTTAACCGATTCTGGAAGGACTAACGTGTTTAAAGTTAGAAGAAGAGCTGGTGTCGACTGTTCCAAATCATCAACTTTCTTAAAACGTTTTACTGCCACTACATTAAAATTCTCTAGTTCCTCTAGCAGTTTCTCCTCAGAATACCTCATCAGATCTCGGGAAAAAACAATTCCCTTACACTGATTGATGGTTTTGTGAGGAAAACATGAGACTTGAGCCCCAGGAATGTCGCATATCACACGCATACGGTCACTCTCGTCTGGTGACGAACCTCTAACAATTAGGCTACCTGTGGGGTGATGGGAGGATCATGTTAACATACCTCAAATATTTCCTATGTACTTCAAAAATATCAAGATTCATGATTGATACACCATCAATGGTCTTTACTACTGGATACTTACTATATGAAATACTCTCATATTTACCAGGTAAGATTTCCTTAGTTGATTGAGGAGGACTTTTCCCCTTCTTACCTGATTTGGGAGCCCGGGAACCATTACGATTCCCATTCTTACCCTTTAGAAGCTGGAAAGGTTCCAAAGTGACAACATGTGATGTTCCAGAGGGAATGGTTGGGGGATTGCGTAGGTCGTCAGGGAGAGAGCTAGATCTTTGTAAATTTGTAGTGCTCATACAAATCTGAATTCTTTATTTCCTCACCCCCCACCAACCATGGAGTCCAAAGAGGGGAAGCTATAGTTAGGTTCAAAATCTCCCAACAGCCACAGCAGCTACTATTACAATACTGATGGCAGTCGTGTGACCTATGCGCTACCGACTGAACAGTGCCTGCTTGACCCTAGCCATATTTGACCAGCCGATTGACTTGACCGGGCCTTGATCAAGCCACCCATCTAACCAGAATAAAGGACCAAAGAGGTGTGTTGCTAGCTGCAGGGTGCAGCGTGCAGTATTGCTCAACCTTCAGGACTCCTGTCTCCTGGTAATACAGGATGCCACGCACGGCAAACACACGTGGGAGAGTTCTCCCTGGTCCAAGATGGAATGAACCAGGGGTGGGTGCACAGACCCTCTCATAGGCCTTGGTGCACCAGGAAGCCATTTTGTCTCATCCCTCACTGGTGACCCCTCCAGTATAGGTAGCCCTCTGGTCCGGCTCACCAGATCATTGGGACCTCAAGCCCCCCCACCGCGGCAAGGCGGCTTCCGGTAGGGGGGCTTTGGTTCAGGAGCATTCTGTCTAGCAGCGAAGGCCCCTGTGGATGTGGTGGCAGCTGAGGCTGTCACCGTCAAGACTTCTAGAGCCCTGCCTGATGGCTCCAAAGACCCCACTCTGGGAGGAGTCTTTTGAACAGGCTCAGGATTCCTTTGCCCGGGAGGAGGAGTCTCCTCAATTGACCCCTCACTCCTACTTCGTTTCTGATGGAACATCTCACCAGAGCAGTTTCATCATTTGAGAACTGAGGTTTAGAGGTAGTGGAATTAGTATTAGAAGGCAAGGGATGGCGGGAAGGAGGACGGGCTAGAACCGAGGCAAAGGACCTGCCTGACTGTGCAAACATCACACCGGCACAATACTTTGCCTATGGAAAACTAACTTTCTTCTTGCTCCTTAATACCGATACTTCTTTTTCAAATGTGTACCTTTTACGTTGCTTCGAAGAAGCTTCATGAGCTTCTTTGTAGTGGTAACAGCATATTGGTCCTGAACAGTTGTCATCTCCTTGATGTCCTGTCGTACCATACTTTACACACACTCTTGGTTGTCCATTTTCCTTAAAACGGCAAGAGTTAGTTCCATGCTTATAACCCTGGCAGTGGAAGCTCTGCATAGTATTGAGCACATATGGCTTTACCTTGAGGTGGTACAATGCCAACTTAACTGATTCTGGAAGGACTAACATTTCAAAAGTTAGAAGGAGAGCTGGTTTCGACTGTTCCAAATCATCAACTTTCTTTTTAAAACGTTTTCTACCACTACATTAAAATTCTTCTTACATTTCTCCTCAGAATACCTCATCAGATCTCGGTAAAAGACAATTACCTTACACTGATTGAATGTTTTGTGAGGAGAACATGAGACTTGAGCCCCAGGAATGTTGCATATCGCACGCAGACAGTTACTCTTGTCTGGTGACGAAACCTCAACTATCAGGATATCATCTCGCTGTGGGGTGATGCGATGATCACGTTGATATACCTCAACTATCTTTCGATGTACTTCAAAAATATGAAGATCCATGATTAATACACCATCAAAAGTCTTCACTACTAGATACTTACAATATGAGATACTTTCATATATACCAGGTAAGATTTCCTATTACTATTATTATTAATATAATAATGAATATTGTTAGTAGTATTATCACTGTCATTATTACTATCATTATATATATATATATATATATATATATATATATATATATATATATACATATATATATATGTATGTATATATATATATGGGGACGCGGTGGCCGAATGGTTAGAGCGTCGGACTCAAGACTGTCACGACGGCAATCTGAGTTCGAGGGTTCGAGTCACCGGCCGGCACGTTGTTTCCCTTGGGCAAGGAACTTCACCTCGATTGCCTACCTAGCCACTGGGTGGCCAAGCCAGCCCATGTCAGTGCCGGGTAAATAGAGATGGTGACTCGGGAAAAAAAAAAAAAAACACCGGGCGGAAGGCAATGGCAAACCACCGCTCTAAATTGCCAAGAAAAAATCATGGAAGCCCATGATCACCAAGGCCGCGGTGGCCGAATGGCTAGAGCATCGGACTCAAGACTGTCACGACGGCAATCTGAGTTCAAGGGTTCGAGTCACCGACCGGCGCGTTGTTCCCTTGGGCAAGGAACTTCACCTTGATTGCCTACCTAGCCACTGGGTGGCCAAGCCAGCCCAAGTCAGTGCTGGTCCCAAGCCCGGATAAGATAGAGAGAATGATTACCTAAAAAAAAAAAAAAAAAAAAAAAAAAAAAAGGTAACACCGGCACTCTCCGTGGAAAGGAACTGGGGACCCTACCACGTACTCACTCCAAGAGCATCACAACATGAAAACTACAATTAAGTATCATGCTGTGACCACGGCGGCTCAGACATGAACCTACCGTTAAATGATGATGATGATGATGATATATATATATATATATATATATATATATATATATATATATATATATATATATATATATATATATAATCAAAGGTAATATATTTATAGATAAACGATAGATAGATATTTTATACACTATATATACAATATTAGTATGTGTTTGTTGTTTAGTATTATATATATATATATATATATATATATATTATATATATATATATAATTATATATATAATTTATATAACATCAAACGGAATATATTATAGATGACAATAATATAGATTGTACACATATATATGAATAATTATATGTATATATATATATATATATTATATATATTATATATAATATATATATATATATATAATTATTGTATTTATATATATTTATATATATATATCTATTATATATATATATATATATATAATTTATATATATTATATATATATATTATATATGTGTGTGTGTGTGTGTGTGTGTGTGTGTGTGTGTGTGTCTGTGTGTGTGTGTGTGTGTGTGTGTGTGTGTGTGTGTGTGTGTGTCTGTGTCTGTGTGTCTGAGTGTATGTGATTATTTACATACACACACAAACATACACACACACACACACACACAAACACACACATGTATACACGTATCATTGCACATGAAAACAGAGTATAAACGTTGCAAAATTAGCGTACGCTATAATGATTCCTCCTCCATTCTCTCACCCTCCCCTTCACTTTCTCATTAGAATAGTTAACCCATTCCCTCTGGCGACCTTGTTAATAGGGCTCGACGGTCGTTACTGTCCTACCTTTTATTTAGTCAGTTTGTATATCTCCTTACGTAATTTTTTTTATTTTTATTTTTTTTTTTTTTGCAATATAAAGAGAAGCTACGTATAGCAAGAACATGTTATTCCGCTAATAAATTGCTGGAAAAGTCGATTTGGACTGTTATAATGTAAACTGCAGTTCGCCATTTGTTTACCTTCTTTAAACAAAAAGTCTAATCTCCAGGGACACTGGAACCGGCGATCCATTATACGCAGAGAAGACATACATACCTGCTGTGCACACACTATAGCTACTGACCTATCCACATCTCTTGTGCAACTGTCTACCTACATATCTACCGATCTGTCAATCAGTATATCTTTACTCTGGTAGGAGCACCCTTATTTGTCAATCTATCTACTATCTGATGCAATTCTAAATAGTTGATACACCTACATAAGGATAAAGCCCTTTTTAGCGTAAAGACACAAATTAGTGTCGTTTAGTTGTCAGCAACGCGTTTTTATATAAAATTTTACATTGCATATTTTGCAGGAGGT